>NC_092738.1:37849015-38051515 GCF_047496885.1 Scyliorhinus torazame
GTATCAGGAGTATTTATTCAGACCTTTCAGCAGGAACTAGACAAAAGAGATTTTTATTAAAAAGGTGCTAAGCACCAACCATCCAAACAGAATGTCTCCAGGAAACGTGTTTGATAGTTTCAATAAAAATTTGGAATAAGAGGGCAAGACTGGAGGGTTGGCAGTGCAGTCCGGGGTGGGGGGGTTAGGGCTGCTCACCATGACTCAGGCCTACTTTGAACACCAGACAAGACCGGCCCTGTTGGGGAGTGTGCGTGCTTTCAGTCATATTGTGGTAATATTGGCCGGAAGGTTTGGGACTGCGGTCAACAATTAGAGTCAGGGACGGTCACCCTGATTCGTGGACCACAGCTCACACCGAAAGGACCAACCGTCGGGGGAGTCGCAAGTTGTTAGTCAGATCAGAGGAATATTAGGGCCGAGGCTTAAGGATAATTTAAGGCAACAACTAAATCCTGAGGGGGTTCGAGTTCAATTGAGAAAAATTTGAGCAGAAACATGTGGTTCAGTGGAGACTTTTATTAATAAGTCACGGGTTTTATGCGTTTAAGGGAATCAAGTAACTTGGACTCACCAGTCAAGTGTTGTGCGGCATCATTCCACTAGTTTAGAGCTCGACCAGAGTCCATGGGGCCTGCAACAGAGTAACCAAGTCCCCCTGGCCTCATCTGAATATGATCTGACCAGATGAGAGGGCGGAGCTACACCCTTAAGCAAAGGTTCCAATGGGACATAAATACCCTGGTCTGAGTGTGGTCGGGCGCAGGAGATCCTTTGGGGAGTAGGAGCTGTATCTGGTAGGTTAAATAAATATTGAGTTTTCAACATTCATCGCTTCCGTGTGGTCGCTCGCCTGAGACTTTACAAGGGTATTAGGAGGGGTTTTTTTAGTAAATAAAGATTGTGGTTGAGCCCGAACCCTATACCCGTGTAACTTTGTTCTTTATAAAATCCTAAAGTCAAGAACTGACAGTAAGGGTAAACCGGCATGTGCCTCTTACACCCACAAGAGGAAACATCTTTTTAGCATCCACCCTGGCAAATCCGCTCAGGCTCTTTTATGTTTCAGTAAGATTTCAGGGCTGCATGGTGGCACAGTTAGCACTGCTGCTCACAGCGCCTGGGACCTGGGTTTATCCGGCTTGTGTGGGGTTTGCATGTACCCCCAGTGTCTGTATGGGTTTCCTCCAGGTGCTCTGGTGTTTTTAAATAATCTTTATTGTCACCAGTAGGCTTACATTAACACTGCAATGAAGTTACTGTGAGAATCCCCTAGTCGCCACATTCCGGCACCTGTTCGGGTCACAGAGGGAGAATTCAGAATGTCCAATCCACCTAACAGCACGTCTTTCGGGACTTGTGGGAGGAAACCGGAGCACCCGGAGGAAACCCACGCAGACACGGGGAGAACGTGCTGAGTCCACACAGACAGTGACCCAGCGGGGAATCGAACCCGGGTCCCTGGCGCTGTGAAGTAACAGTGCTAACCACTGTGCTACCGTGCCTCACCGGGACACGGACATTCCAGTTTGCTGGCACACTGGCTCCCACGAGTTGCAATTCAACCAATTCGGAGCGATGAAGTTCTTGAAAACCAAGTCATACAGCAAAGGGTTACACACAGATTTAATGCAATTGCTACTGCTCTGCCTCTTCAATTTAAAGTTCAACCGGACGTGTCGGCCAGCAGAATCAGCCCAGAGAGTTCGGAGGGGGAATGCCATTGTGAAACACTGCAGCAAAGCAACAGGCAAAAAAACTAACCCCAACACAGTATAATCCATCGAGAACATGAAAATCAGCCCACAGTCAGGCAAGCTCTGGAGTATAGCTTGGAAAACACTGCTGGTCAAATGGTTAATGACCCACGGCTGGAGAAAGGACACATTCAGACTGGCAGGTGAATGATTTACAATAGTCAGCCCTGCTGAAGTGTGGCAGTGGGGTAATCATTGACTGGCTGGAAACACGGATGTAGGCGAGCTTTCAGTATGATTCACAGCAGACTGCAACACACATGCACAGACGTTCGGTCCCCCAAGGCCCACCCCACAGCCCTTCATGCATTGCCGGAGGGCAGCTGGCACACAAGACGCACACACAAGGGGCTGGTTTAGCTCACTGGGCTAAATCGCTGGCTTTTATTTATTTATTTTTAAAAATATTTTATTGAAAATTTTTGGCCAACCATCACAGTACATTGTGTATCCTTACACAGTAATATAACAGTATAAATAACAATGGCCTGTTTTATAAACAAGAAATAAATAATATATAAACAAAACTAAATGGCAACTGCCTTATCCAGATAAATATTCTCCAAAAATATGTTTTAACAGTCCAATATACAATAATCTATAACAACAACCTATACATATTTATACTCATATATTAACATCCCTGAGAATCCCTCTGGTTCCTCTCCCCCCCCCCCCCCCCCCCGCGGGCTGCTGCTGCTGCTGCCTTCTTCTTTTCCATTCCCTCTATCTTCTGTGAGGTTGTCGACGAACGGTGCCACCGCCTGGTGAACCCTGAGCCGATCCCCTTCAAGGACGAACTTAATCCGTTCCAGCTTTATAAACCCTGCCATGTCATTTATCCAGGTCTCCACACCCGGAGGCTTGGCTTCCTTCCACATCAACAGTATCCTGCGCCGGGCTACTAGGGACGCAAAGGCCAAAACATCAGCCTCTCTCGCCTCTGCACTCCCGGCTCTTGTGCAACCCCAAATATAGCCAACCCCCAGCTTGGTTCGACCTGGACCCCCACTACCTTCGAAAGCACCTTTGTCACCCCCACCCAAAACCCCTGTAGTGCCGGACATGACCAGAACATGTGGGTGTGATTCGCTGGGCTTTCGAGCATCTCGCACATCTATCCTCTACTCCAAAAAATTTGCTAAGCATGTTCCAGTCATATGCGCCCTGTGTAACACCTTAAATTGTATCAGGCTTAGCCTGGCACACGAGGACGATGAGCTTACCCTACTTAGGGCATCAGCCCACAGCCCCTCCTCAAGCCCACAGCCCCTCCTCAATCTCCTCCCCCAGCTCTTCTTCCCATTTCCCTTTCAGCTCGTCTACCATAATCTCCCCCTCGTCTCTCATCTCCCTATATATGTCTGACACCTTACCGTCCCCCACCCATGTCTTTGAGATCACTCTGTCCTGCACCTCCTGCGTCGGGAGCTGCGGGAATTCCCTCACCTGTTGCCTCGTAAAAGCCCTCAGTTGCATATACCGGAATGCATTCCCTTGGGGCAACCCATATTTTTCGGTCAGCGCTCCCAGACTTGCAAACGTCCCATCTACAAACAGATCTCTCAATTGTGTTACTCCTGCTCTTTGCCATGTTCCAAATCCCCCATCCATTCTCCCCGGAGCAAACCTATGATTATTTCTTATCGGGGACCACACCGAGGCTCCAGTCTTTCCCCTATGCCGTCTCCATTGCCCCCAAATTTTCAGAGTAGCCACCACCACCGGGCTTGTGGTGTATTTCTTCGGTGAGAACGGCAACGGCGCCGTCACCATGGCTTGTAGGCAAGTCCCCCTACAGGACGCCTTCTCCAATCTCTTCCACGCCGCTCCCTCCTCTTCTCCCATCCACTTACATACCATTGAGATGTTGGCGGCCCAGTAGTACTCACTCAGGCTCAGTAGCGCCAGCCCCCCCCCTATCCCTACTACGCTGCAAAAATCCCTTCCTCACTCTCGGGGTCTTCCCGGACCACACAAAACTCATGATACTCTTTTCAATCCTTTTGAAAAAAGCCTTCGTGATCACCACCGGGAGGCACTGAAACACAAAGAGGAATCTCGGGAGGACCACCATTTTAACCGCTTGTACCCTCCCTGCCAGTGACAGGGATACCATGTCCCATCTCTTGAAGTCCTCCTCCATCTGTTCCACCAACCGCGTTAAGTTTAACCTATGCAATGTACCCCAATTCTTGGCTATCTGGATCCCTAAGTAGCGAAAGTCCCTTGTTACCTTCCTCAGCGGTAAGTCCTCTATTTCTCTGCTCTGCTCCCCTGGATGCACCACAAACAGCTCACTTTTCCCCACGTTCAGCTTATATCTTGAAAATTCTCCAAACTCCCCAAGTATCCGCATTATCTCTGGCATCCCCTCCGCCGGGTCCGCCACATACACCAATAAATCGTCCGCGTAAAGAGATACCCGGTGTTCCTCTCCTCCCCTGAGTACTCCCCTCCACTTCCTGGAACCCCTCAATGCTATTGCCAGGGGCTCAATCGCCAGTGCGAACAATAATGGGGACAGAGGACATCCCTGCCTCGTCCCTCTATGGAGCCGAAAATACGCAGACCCCCGTCCATTCGTGACCACGCTCGCCATCGGGGCCCTATACAGCAGCTGTACCCATCTAATATACTCATCTCCAAAGCCAAATCTCCTCAACACCTCCCACAAATAATCCCACTCCACTCTATCAAATGCTTTCTCGGCATCCATCGCCACCACTATCTCCGCTTCCCCCTCTGGTGGGGGCATCATCATTACCCCTAGCAGCCTCCATATATTCGTATTCAGCTGTCTCCCCTTCACAAACCCAGTTTGGTCCTCATGGACTACCCCCGGGACACAATCCTCTATCCTCATTGCCATTACCTTGGCCAGAATCTTAGCGTCTACATTTAGGAGGGAAATAGGTCTATAGGACCCGCATTGCAGCGGGTCTTTTTCCTTCTTTAGGAGAAGCGATATCGTTGCCTCCGACATAGTCGGGGGCAGCTGTCCCCTTTCCTTCGCCTCATTAAAGGTTCTCATCAGTAGCGGGGCGAGCAAGTCCACATATTTCCTATAAAATTCGACTGGAAATCCATCCAGTCCCGGAGCCTTCCCCGCCTGCATACTCCTAATTCCTTTCACTACTTCCTCTATATCGATCTGTGCTCCCAGTCCCACCCTCTCCTGCTCCTCCACCTTAGGAAATTCCAGCCGGTCCCGGAAGCACATCATTCTCTCCTTCCCATCCGGGGGGCCGAGCTTCGTATAATCTTTTATAGAATGCCTTGAACACTCCATTCACTCTCTCCGCTCCCCGCTCTATCTCTCCTTCCTCATCCCTCACTCCCCCTATTTCCCTCGCTGCTCCCCTTTTCCTCAATTGGTGGGCCAGCAACCTGCTCGCCTTCTCCCCATATTCGTACTGTACACCCTGTGCCTTCCTCCACTGTGCTTCTGCAGTAGCCGTTGTCAGCAAGTCAAATTCTACGTGTCACCTTTGCCTTTCCCTGTCCAGTCCCTCCTCCGGTGCCTCCGCATATTGCCTGTCCACCCTCAGAAGTTCTTGCAGCAACCGCTCCCGTTCCCTACTCTCCTGCTTTCCTTTATGTGCCCTTATTGATATCAGCTCCCCTCTAACCACTGCCTTCAGCGTCTCCTAGACCACTCCCACCTGGACCTCCCCGTTATCACTGAGTTCCAAGTATTTTTCAATGCACCCCCTCACCCTTAGACACACCCCTTCATCTGCCATTAGTCCCATGTCCATTCTCCAGGGTGGACGCCCTTCTGTTTCCTCCCCTATCTCCAAGTCTACCCAATGTGGAGCGTGATCCGAAATGGCTATAGCCGTATACTCCGTCCCCCTCACCTTCGGGATCAACGCCCTTCCCAAAACAAAAAAGTCTATTCGCGAATAAACTTTGTGGACATAGGAGAAAAACGAAAACTCCTTACTCCTAGGTCTGCTAAATCTCCACGGGTCTACTCCTCCCATCTGCTCCATAAAATCTTTAAGCACCTTGGCTGCAGCCGGCCTCCTTCCAGTCCTGGATCTCGACCTGTCCAGCCCTGGCTCCAGCACCGTATTAAAATCTCCCCCCATTACCAACTTTCCCACCTCTAGGTCTGGGATGCGTCCTAGCATGCGCCTCATAAAGTTGGCATCATCCCAGTTCGGGGCATATACGTTCACTAAGACCACCGCCTCCCCCTGTAATTTGCCACTCACCATCACGTATCTGCCCCCCGCTATCCGCCACTATGGTCTTTGCCTCAAACATAACCCGCTTCCCCACTAGTATAGCCACCCCCCTGTTTTTCGCATCTAGCCCCGAATGAAACACCTGCCCCACCCATCCTTTGCGTAGTCTAACCTGGTCTATAAGTTTCAAGTGCGTCTCTTGTAACATAACCACGTCTGCCTTAAGTTTCTTAAGGTGTGAGAGTACTCGTGCCCTCTTTATCGGCCCGTTCAGCCCTCTCACATTCCACGTGATCAACCGGGTTGGGGGGCTTTTTACCCCCCCCCCCCCCTTGTCGATTAGCCATCCCCTTTTTCCAGCTCCTCACCCAGTTCCCACGCAGCTGTGTCCCCCCCAGGCGGTGCCCCCCCGCCCATCCCACCCCGGCTCCCCCTCTCCCCAGCAGCAGCAACCCAGTAACTCCCCCCTCCCACCCCCCCCCCCCCCCCCCCGCTAGATCCCCCACTAGCATAGTTACACCCCCCATGTTGCTCCCAGAAGTCAGCAAACTCTGGCCGACCTCGGCTTCCCCCCGTGACCTCGGCTCGCACCGTGCGACGCCCCCTCCTTCCTGCTTCCCTATTCCCGCCATGATCATAGCGCGGGAACAAAGCCCGCGCTTCCCTTTTGGCCCCGCCCCCCCATGGCCAACGCCCCATCTCCTCCACCTCCCTTCCTCCCTCCACCACCACCTGTGGAAGAGAGAAAAGTTACCGCATCGCAGGATTAATAACATAAAACTCATCTTTCCCCCCCTTTTTCCCCCCTCTTCGCCCCCCATACTCGCCCCACCACTTTGTTTCAAACGTTCTTTTTTAATAACCCGCTTATTCCAGTTTTTCTTCCACAATAAAAGTCCACGCCTCATCCGCCGTCTCAAAGTAGTGGTGCCTCCCTTGATATGTGACCCACAGTCTTGCCGGTTGCAGCATTCCAAATTTTATCTTCTTTTTGTGAAGCACCGCCTTGGCCCGATTAAAGCTCGCCCTCCTTCTCGCCACCTCCGCACTCCAGTCTTGATATACGCGGATCACCGCGTTCTCCCACCTACTGCTCCGAGTTTTCTTTGCCCATCTAAGGACCATCTCTCTGTCCTTAAAACGGAGGAATCTCACCACTATGGCTCTAGGAATTTCTCCTGCTCTCGGTCCTCGCGCCATCACTCGGTATGCTCCCTCCACCTCCAACGGACCTGCCGGGGCCTCCGCTCCCATTAACGAGTGCAGCATCGTGCTCACATATGCCCCGACGTCTGCTCCTTCTGCACCTTCAGGAAGACCAAGAATCCTTAAATTATTCCTCCTCGCGTTATTCTCCAGCACCTCCAGTCTTTCCACACATCGTTTATGGTGTGCCTCGTGCATCTCCGTCTTCACCACCAGGCCCTGTATATCGTCCTCGTTCTCGGCAGCCTTTGCCTTCACGACCCGAAGCTCCCGCTCCTGGGTCTTTTGCTCCTCCTTTAGCCCTTCGATTGCCTGTAATATCGGGGCCAACAGCTCCTTCTTCATTTCCTTTTTAAGTTCTTCCACGCAACATTTCAAGAACTCTTGTTGTTCAGGGCCCCCATGTTAAACTGCCACCTTCCGTCGCCATCTTGGTTTGTGCTTGCCTTCCTTGCCGCTACTCCAAAGGATCCACTGCAATCTGGCCACTTCCCTCTCCTTTTTCCATCCGTTTCCAGGGGGGATTCCCTTCTGGTTTACACAGTGCTTCTAGCCGTTAAAATTGCCGTTGGGGCTCTTATTAAGAGCCCAAAAGTCCGTTCCACCGGGAGCTGCCGAAACGTGCGACTCAGCTGGTCATCGCCGCACCCGGAAGTCAATCACTGGCTTTTAAAGCAGGCCAGCAGCACGGTTCAATTCCCGTACCAGCCTCCCCGAACAGGCGCCGGAAAGTGGCGACTAGGGGCTTTTCACAGTAACTTCATTGAAGCCTACTTGTGACAATAAGTGATATTCATTTTCATTCATTCATTCATTCTGCCGACTAATCTCCAAGAATAGGAAAGGTCACCATAAGACATAGGAGCAGAATTAGGCCACTCGGCCCATCGAGTCTGCTCCGCCATTCAATCATGGCTGATATTTTCTCATCCCCATTCTCCTGCCTTCTCCCCATAACCCCTGATCTCCTTATTAATCAGGAACCTATCTGTCTCTGTCTTAAAGACACTCAGTGAATTGGCCTCCACAGCCTTCTGCGGCAAAGAGTTCCACAGATTCACCACCCTCTGGCTGGAGAAATTCCTCCTCATCTCTGTTTTAAAGGATCGTCCCTTTAGTCTGAGATTGTGTCCTCTGCTTCTAGTTTTTCCCACAAGTGGAAACATCCTCTCCACGTCCACTCTATCCAGGCCGCGCAGTATCTCGGAAGTTTCAATAAGATCCCCTCTCATCCTCCTCACGACAAGTTCTTCATTCCCGGGATCATTCTTGTGAACCTCCTCTGGTCCCTTTCCAAGGCCAGCACATCCTTCCTTTGATACGGGGCCCAAAACTGCTCACAATACTCCAAATGGGGTCTGACCAGAGCTTTATACAGCCTCAGAAGTATATCCCTGGTCTTGTATTCTAGCCCTCTTGACATGAATACTGGCATTGCATTCGCCGCCTTAACTGCCGACTGAACCTGCACATTAACCTTAAGAGAATTGTGAACAAGGACTCCCAAGCCCCTTTGTGCTTCTGCTTTCCAAAGCATTTCCCCATTTAAAAAATAGTCCATGCCTAAATTTCTCCTTCCAAAGTGCATAACCTCACACTTTTCCACATAGTATTCCATCTGCCACTTCATTGCCCACTCCCCTAGCTTGTCCAAGTCCTTCTGCAGCCCCCTTGCTTCCTCAATACTACCTGTCCCTCTACAGATCTTTGTATCATCTGCAAACTTAGCAACAGTGCCTTCAGTACCTTCTTCCAGATCATTAATGTATATTGTGAAAAGTTGTGGTCCCAGCACAGACCCCTGAGGCACACCACTAGTCACCGGCTGCCATCCTGAAAAAGACCCCTTTATCCCCTCTCTCTGCCTTCTGCCAGTCAGCCAATCCTCTATCCATGCCAGGATCTTACCCTGAACACCATGGACTCGTAACTTATTTAACAGTCTCCTATGCGGCACCTTGTCAAAGGCCTTCTGGAAATCTAAATAAATCACGTCCACTGGTTCTCCTTTGTCTAACTTCCTTGTTACCTCCTCAAAGAACTCTAACAGATTTGTCAGACATGACCTCCCTTTGACAAAGCCGTGCTGACTCAGTCCTATTTTACCATGCACTTCCAAGCACTTCGCAATCTCATCTTTAATAACAGACTCTAAAATCTTACCAATGACCGAAGTCAGGCTAACCGGCCTAAAATTTCCCGTCTTCTGCCTCCCTCCCTTCTTTTTAAAAAAAATATTTTTATTCAATTTTTTTAAACATATTTTCAACAAACCCCCCTTACAGAAAAAAGAAAAACAAAGAACACATAAATAAACATCTTACAACTATGTCACGAATTCCCCCAATATACAACCCCCCCCCCATTAAGCAATAATAAACACAGTAGTAAACAGAAAGTACATCCCCTCCTCCCCCCCCCCCCCCCCCCCCCCCGGGTTGCTACTGCTGCTGACCACCTCCTAACGCTCCGCTAGAAAGTCAAGGAACCGTTGCCACCGCCTGAAGAACCCTTGCACAGACCCTCTCAAGGCAAATTTCACCCTCTCCAATTTAATGAATCCTGCCATGTCGCTGATCCAGGCTTCCACGCTCGTGGGCCTCGCATCCTTCCACTGTAGCAGAATTTCTCCGCCGGGCTACCAGGGACGCAAAGGCCAGAATACCGGCCACTTTCGCCTCCTCCGATACCCCAAATAGTGCCAATCCCTAGCTCGGCTTAACCTGGGTGTTCACCACCTTAAACACCGTCCTCGCAACATCCCTCCAGAACCCATCCAGTGCCGGGCACGCCCAGAACATATGGCCGTGATTTGCTGGGCTCCCCGAGCACCTCCCACACCTGTCTTCCACCCCAAAGAACTTGCTCAGCCTCGCCCCTGTAATATGCGCTCTGTGGAGAACCTTAAATTGTATCAGGCTAAGCCTGGCGCAAGAGGAGGAAGAATTAACCCTACCCAGGGCGTCCGCCCACGTACCCTCGTCTATCTCCTCCCCAAGCTCCTCCTCCCATTTACCCTTTAGCTCCTCCACTGAGGTCTCCTCGTCCTCCTGCATCTCCTGGTAGATCGCCGAGACCCTGCCCTCTCCAACCCACACCCCCGAGAGCACCCTATACTGGATCTTGAGTGCTGGAAGCAGCGGGAACTCCCTCACCTGCCGTCTTACAAACGCCCTTACTTCCATGTACCTGAAGGCATTTCCGGGGTGGAAGCCCAAATTTTTCCTCCAGCGCCCCAAGGCTCGTAAACGTCCCATCTACAAACAGGTCCCCCATCCTTCTAATTCCTGCCCTGTGCCAGCTCAGGAACCCTCCATCCATTCTCCCCGGGACGAACCGATGGTTCTCTCGGATCGGGGACCAAACCGAAGCCTCTACCTCACCCCTGTGGCGTCTCCACTTCCCCCAAATTTTCGAAGTCGCCGCCACCACCGGACTCATGGTGTACCTAGCCGGCGGGAGCGGCAGCGGTGCTGTCACCAGACCCGCGCCCACACAGGACGCCATCTCCAGCCTCTTCCACTCCTCCCCCTCCATTACCCACTTGCATATCATCGCCACATTGGCAGCCCAGTAATACCCACACAGATTAGGCAACGCTAACCCTCCTCTGTCCCTACTCCACTCCAGAAACACCCTTCCCACCCTCGGGGTCTTTTTCGCCCACACGAATCCCATGATGCTCCTGATGCCCCGCTTAAAAAGGCCTTAGGGATCAGGATGGGGAGGCACTGGAATACAAAAAGGAACCTCGGGAGCACCGTCATTTTCACCGACTGCACCCTACCCGCCAGGGAGAGTGGCAGCCTATCCCACCTTTTAAACTCCTCCTCCATCTGCCCCACCAGCCTCGTCAAGTTGAGCTTGCGTAGGGCCCCCCAGCTCCTGGCCACCTGGATCCCCAGATACCGAAAATTCCTTTCCGCCCTCTTCAGTGGAAGCGCGTCTATCCCCCTTCCCTGGTCCCCTGGGTGTACCATGAATAGCTCACTCTTCCCCACGTTGAGCTTATACCCGGAAAAGTCCCCAAACTCCCTGAGGATCCGCATCACCACCGGCATCACCCCCACTGGGTCCGTGACATACAGTAACAGGTCATCGGCATACAACAAAACCCAACTAATGAACCCCTCCCAGAACCCAAACCTCCTCAACACTTCCCAAAGGTACCCCACTCCACCCTATCGAAGGCCTTCTCCGCGTCCATCGCCGCCACTATCTCCGCTTCCCCCTCCACTGCAGGCATCATGATTACGTTAAGGAGCCTCCGCACATTGGTATTCAGCTGCCTTCCCTTAACAAAACCCGTCTGGTCCTCGTGAATCACCCCCGGGACACAGTCCTCAATTCTGGTAGTCAACACCTTCGCGTCCACGATGAGGAGAGAGATTGGCCTATACGACCCACACTGTAATGGGTCCTTGTCCTGCTTCAAGATCAGCGCCCTGGACATTGTCGGGGGTAGGCCCCCCACCCCCCCTCCCCCCTCTTCTCATTGAAAATCCTCACTAATAGAAGGCCCAGCAGGTCCATGTACTTCCGGTAAAATTCCACCGGGAACCCATCTAGCCCCGGTGCCTTTCCCGCCTGCATACTCCCCAGCCCCTTAGTTAGCTCCTCCAGCCCTACCGGTGCCCCAAGCCCAGCCACCTGCTCCTCCTCCACCCTTGGGAACCTCAGTCGATCCAAAAATCGACGCATCCCCCCTCCTCCGTCGGGGGCTCAGACCTATACAGCCCCTCATAAAAGTCTCTAAATACCCTATTAATTCCCACCGCACTCCGCACCGTGTTCCCCCTTTTTTCCCTAACTCCCCCAATCTCCCTCGCCGCCTCCCGCTTCCGAAGCTGGTGTGCCAACATCCGGCTCGCCTTCTCCCCGTACTCATACACCGCCCCTTGCGCTTTCCCCCACTGCACCTCTGCCTTCTTGGTGGTCAACAGGTCGAACTCGGCCTGGAGGCTTCGTCGCTCCTTGAGTAGTCCCTCCTCGGGGTCCTCTGCATACCTCCTATCCACCCTTAAAATCTCCCCCACCAATCTCTCCTCTCCTTCTCCTTGTGGGCCCTAGTGGAGATTAGCTCTCCCCTAATCACCGCCTTCAGCGCCTCCCAGACAACCCCCACCTGCACCTCCCCATTATCGTTAGCCTATAGATAGCTTTCAATGCACCCCCGGATCCGCCCGCTCACCACCTCATCCGCCAGCAAGCCCACATCCAGGCGCCACAGCGGGCGCTGGTCCCTCTCCTCCCCGAGCTCCAGCTCCACCCAATGCGGGGCATGGTCTGAGATGGCTATGGCCGAATACTCCGTGTCCTCCACCCTTGGGATCAGCGCCCTGCTCATAACAAAGAAGTCTATCCGGGAGTAGACTTTACGGACGTGGGAAAAAAAAGAAAATTCCCTGGCCCCCGGCCTGACAAACCTCCATGGGTCCACTCCTCCCATCTGGTCCATAAACCCCTCAGCACCTTGGCCGCCGCCGGTCTCTTACCCGTCCTAGACCTGGAGCGGTCCAATGCTGGATCCAGTACCGTGTTGAAGTCCCCCCCCATTATCAAGCTCCCTGCCTCCAGGTCCGGAATCCGGCCCAACGTGCGCCACATAAATCTGGCATCGTCCCAATTCGGGGCATATACATTCACTAATACCACCTGCACCCCCTGCTGCTTACCACTCACCATCACATACCTACTCCATTGTCTGCCACGATGTTCAGCGCCTCAAACGACACCTTCCCCACCAAAATCACCACCCCTCGATTCTTTGTGTCCAACCCAGAGTGGAAAACCTGCCCTACCCACCCCTTTCTCAGCCTAACCTGATCTGACCTGGAGCATAACCACATCTGCCTTCAGTCCCTTCAGGTGCGCGAACACACGGGCCCTCTTGACCGGCCTGTTCAGGCCTCTCACATTCCAAGTTATCAGCCGGATCAGGGGGCTTCCCGTAGTTGTAGTCTCCCCCCTCCCCTCCTGTCCATCAGCAGGCACTCCTCTCCAACACCGCCCTTCCCCCCCAGCCCCGCCCCCTTCCTTCCCTAGCGCGGGAAAAAGCCCACGCTTTCCATCAAACCGGCCCCGCCCTCTCTGGTGCAGCTCCCTTTTGCGGCCTAATACCACCTCCCCCGCCTCGGGCCTCCTATTACCCCCCCTCCCCATTCCTTCCCCCAACGGGGCCCCGTCCTTCCAACCACCGACCCCCACACTCTCACAAAACCCCCATTTCGAACCATTTCACCCTACCCCACCCAGCACCCAAGGAAACAATACAGAACAGAACATCCCCCCCAAGCACAGTAAGCACAGTAGCCCCCCGCGACCTCCCCTCACAACCGACCCTCAGTCCGTGTCCAACTTTTCGGCCTGGATAAAGGTCCACGCCTCCTCCGGCGTCTCAAAGTAATGGTGCCGGTCCTTAAACGTGACCCACAGTCGCACCGGCTGCAGCATCCCGAATTTCACCCCCTTCCGATGCAGAACCGCCTTAGCCCAATTGTACCCGACCCTCTTCTTGGCCACCTCCGTGCTCCAGTCTTGGTATATACGGACCTCAGCCACGGTGCCATGAACCTGGCTGCTGCTGCCTTCCGCTGGTGAGCCAACTCCCTCAACAGTATCCAAAGCGGTATACCTGTTTTACAGGGAGATGAGCGCAGGGGACACCTCCACTGCCTTCCTACTCTTGCTCTGTCTTTTGGTCACCCATTTTGTATCTCCCTCAGTACCTTTCACCTGCGGTGTGTCCAACTCGCTAAACGTGCTATTCACAACGTCCTCAGCATCACGGATGCTCCAAAGTGAGTCCAACCGCAGTTCCAGAGCCGTCAAGCGGTCTAACAGGACCTGCAGCTGGAGCCAGGGTCAGTGGACGTGTCCCTGAGCTCCCACATCGCACACGAGGAGCATGACACGGGTCTGGGATCACCTGCCATGTCTTGAACCTTAGGTTAACTTATACAACTACAATTCCAAAAAACAAAAGAAAAAATAGACAAATGAAAAGAAAAACTACTTACCAGGGATAAAAAGCACCTCCTCCCACCCTTCGAATTCACACCTTGCTTCAAATTCCCAAACTCACTCTTTGCTGTGTCTCACTCTGGCTGTGTCTTCTCTGGCTCACTGGGAGAACTCACATATTGAGATCTAATGGAAGTGCAGGCAATTCAAAAACAGGCCTGAAAATTCTACTGCTGGGGCCGAGGTTACAGCGTGAACACAGCGAGCGGGCCCCACTCCTGTTTCCTGTGCGAGAAAAGTGAAATTTCTGCACTGGTCACATCCTGCCAACCAGAAAGAGACCCATTTATGCCTACTCTCTGCTTCCTGTTAGCTAGTCAACCCTCAATCCATGTCAATATGTTACCCCCGACACCATGAGCTTTAATTTTACACAACCTTCTCCGAACTGCTTCTGACACATTTACATCTTCTCTCAAATAAGGTGACCGATAATGTACACAGTACTGCAAATGTGGTCTCACTCTGTATAACGGAAACACAAACCTCCCCATTTTTGTATTCAATTCCCCTCGCAATAGAACATCCTCTTAGCTGTCCTAATTACTGGCTGTACCCGGATACTAACCATCTGTGGTTCATACACCAGGGCTCCCAGATCCCTCTGCACCTCGGGAACAAGCACCAACCCCCCCCCCCCCCCCCCCCCGTTGTAAAATGCCTCACTCGGGTTGCTTATGTTAAAACTGCTCCACATGACTCACTGTGCCACTTTGCATGTTGTATTTGCCTCTGAAATCAACCGTTTGAATTGTCTGCGTCCCAGTGACAGATTTGTACTCATCAGTAGGAGTGTTATGCAGCTCGCTCTCTCCGGACATTATCGTTGGAGCGCTGTCAGTTTAAGTGGAGCACAGCATGAAATGTCAGTGCCTGTTGTCATGGACAAGACTGAAATCCCGATGACAGCCCAGAGCCCCACAAGTGTCCAAAAAAGGTGCCGAGAGAGAAACGAAACACGAGGGGTGGCAGCACTTCCAGTCCAAAAGACAAAACTCAATGTTTAAGTAACACTGAGAAACATCTAAACTCCCTGTCGTCGCTGCTCTTTTCGAAAAGAAAGTATTAGCCTTGATCCCAGTCAGCCTGCCAACCCCAGCCCCTCCCCCAGGTAACCTGACACAGCCGTGCACACACCCCAAAGTGACTGCTCAAGCATTCGGCGTATCGGCACAGGAAGAAAAACTATAAAAACAGCAAGAATACACCCAACCATTGTATATACATACAGCCAAGTCTTCAGAAAAAAAACTATAATTAAATACTTGGCCTGGCAGCCTGAGTGGAAAGTCCAGATGTCCATCCTCACAGCTGGATTATTCTGGTGGCAGGGAAACAGATGTTTTTCCACAAACCCAGATGCTTTGAGCAGCCAAGCAGTGGCTACCCTTCAGCAGAGCAGGGTACCCCCAGCTGCAAGACATTAGATACCCATTTGTTGAACAAACTGGGATTAAGCACGTTGCTTCTTATAGAGGATCAAAAGCAATGGCCAGATTCTCACCACTTGCCCAGTGAAGCCACCCAGTCAGTCTCCACCCAGTGATGGATGGGTCTCCCCCTCCAGGTCCCACTATCCACAAAACTGGCTCAGGAGTAGGAGGAACCTGCCTGGCTCAGGTATCGCCTCACCTGGACTGCTCAGGTCCAATGGTCCAGCAGTTATAGCTGCGTTTAAACATTCGAGATGTCTGTAGATAGCGCCTCGAGTCAGGTGAGATCAGTTACTCCTGGAAGCAGTTGGATTGGATTGGATTTGTTTATTGTCACGTGTACCGAGGTACAGTGAAAAGTATTTTTCTGCGAGCAGCTCAACAGATCATTAAGTACATGAGAAGAAAAGGGAATAAAAGAAAATACATAATAGGGCAACACAACATATACAATGTATATTTTTCCTTCATTAAAATCGACTCATAATTCAGAGCTGACATTGAAACTCGCACCCTTTGCACCCACCATGAGAGTTACAAGTACAGGAGCTGCCACAGAGGCACACAACTTGGGACAGCACGAAGGCACCTCCCAGGAGCGTTAAATAGCACAACTTGACACTGAGGCATGCGGTGGTATTAGGACACTTACGCAGAAGCGTAATCATCGATATTGATTTTAAGGAGTGCACTAGGGAGGGATTCTAGAGATAGGCAGGGCGATTCTCCGATATTGAGGCCAAGTGTTCACGCCTTCGTTAACGCCGTTGCGTTTCACGACGGCGCAAACAGGGCATGGGCACGATCTATTCTGGCCCCCACAGGAGGCCAGCGGCGCATGCGCGGTTGGGCCGCGCCATCCTGCGCAGGGAACTTCTTACGCGCGCCCCCCCCCCCCCCACGAGCGTTCCCGCAGAATTCCCGCTGGCAGCAACCAGGGGTGAACAGCGCCGGCGGGACTCTGTCATGTCGGAGCGGCTGCTCGGCCCATCCGGGCAGGAGAATCGGCGGCCCCGCCGATTCCAGCGGCCCGCAGCCGGTGCCGCACCAAACGCACCGGCGCAACTGCCGCCGATTGCCCGCACCTCGGAGAATCGCGCGCCGGCGTCGGGGCGCGGTTCGCCGATTCTCCGGCCCGGCGCGGGGCTCGGAGAATCGACCCCAGGGTCTTGGCAGCGGTTTAAGATTGGAGGGGTTAAAGTTAAAGGAGTGCAGCCATCTGAGAGGTTTGTGAGGAGAGGTGGCAGAGATGGAGTGGGGTGGGATGACAGATGGATTTGGCAACAAGGGTGGAAATAATGGGAATCAAGGCTTCACAATAAGGCAAAGTAGGTCAGTGTGCTGATTGGCAGTTTAGAGACATCGGAAGAGCCATGAGAGCTGGGACTCGTGGAAAATATGGACTGGAACGCCACATTTTGCGATGACAGCGTCATGGAGTAGCATGCCGATCGGGAATAGGAGGGGGGCCAGGGAGGGAGGCGTGGAGGAGGAGTGGAGGAGAGAGAGGGGTGGAGGAGGAGGGAGGGGTGGAGGAGGAGGAGGGGAGGGAGGGTGGAGGAGGAGGAGGGGAGGGAGGGGGTGGAGGAGGAGGGGAGGGGTGGAGGGAGGGAGGAGGGAGGGGTAGAGGAGGGGTGGGAGGGGTGGAGGAGGGGAGGGAGGGGAGGGATAGATGGAGGACGGGAGGGAGGGATGGAGGACGGGAGGTCCTGGAGCGGTTAGCGTGGGGCAGGAAGAAGTCGTGGGACGAGGGGGTGGACCTCACACTCTCTGACCCTTCATGACTTCTCTGTCCACTCCTGCCGCTCCCAAGTATCGATCCCCACCACCTCCTGACACATCCCCTGCCCCAACCCGGTGTTCTGCCCAGTAACAGGTGGTGATTGGATCTGATCCCATTGGAAGTTTTCAGAGTCAGTTTGGATTCTGCAGTCTGGGTGAAGAGAATCGAACCTGGGACCCTGGCGCTGTGAAGCAACAGTGCTAACCGCTGGGCTACCAGTAGAGTGGACAAGGGTGAACCAAATTAGGGTTAGGGTTATGGATGTTGCGTATCTGGACTGGCTTTTGACAAGGTCCCACACAAGGGATTAGTGAGGAAAATTAAAGCTCATGGTATTGGGAGTAATGTACTGACGTGGATAGAGAACTCTGGCCAAAAAAGATCCAACAAATTCTCTCCAGAAGGCCACTGTGGGGCTGACTCGCTCTCCAGCAAGTCTGGGTGTCGTTCTCTTGAGGCTGCAGGGGCCCGAAGTCAAACCGTGAGCTGAGTGCAAGGTTTGGTGAGAAATAATGTATTCTCTACAGAAAGATGGAGAGGCCCGACTGTGATCCTCGAGTTGAAGGCCAAATCTGATGAGAAATAAGGGACTGGATTTTTAGGCGATGTCCGGAGGAAATCTCTGGTTTCACGATGAAAAAGGTGGTACTGCCCCTGCACCGATGATCCGCCCGCTGGGGGGCGCTCAGCCGCACCACGTAAATCACACGGCCTTCCCAATATAAACGCCTGGAGAATTGGCGGGTCCGTGGCCGCGCTCGCGCACGGCGACAACCTGCAGCGGTCACGCCGAACAACATGGCACCAGCCGCATACGGACCCGACCTCAGCGCCCCCCTGGGCGCCTCTCACCAGTCCCCCCAGGCCTCGCCGAAGCCCCCCCCCCCCCCACCAGCAGCATGGCTCTCCCTCCCCCCCGCCCAACTGTGGCCGCTCGGCACAGTCCACAGCCACCACGCCGGGTGCACGAAAACTGAGACCACACGTGAACCGCAGTCGGGAACTCGGAGCATCAGGGGAGGGCCTTCAGGTAACGTCCCGAGGCCGTCCCAACGGCGTGCAGCGTACTCCTCCATTACGCCGATTTGGAGGGTGCGGAGCATCCGAAAACAAGCGCCGCTCCCGATTCGGTCGTAAACAGGGGTTCTCAGGCCGGTTATCTGAATGGTGGCAGTTTAGGAAAAGGAGAAGTGCAACGAGACCTGGGTGTGATGGTGGAACAGTCGCTGAAGGTTGGCGTGCGGGTACAGCAGGCGGCGGGGAAAGCTAATGGCATGCTGGCCTTCATAGTGAGAGGATTGGAGTATAGGAATAGGGACGTCTTGCTGCAGTTATACAGGGCCTTAGTGAGGCCACACCTTGAGTATTGTGCGCAGTATTGGTCTCCTTGTCTGAGGAAGGACA
The DNA here is from genome assembly GCF_047496885.1 of Scyliorhinus torazame. Classification (NCBI taxonomy): domain Eukaryota; kingdom Metazoa; phylum Chordata; class Chondrichthyes; order Carcharhiniformes; family Scyliorhinidae; genus Scyliorhinus; species Scyliorhinus torazame. The sequence continues at coordinate 37,867,818 of NC_092738.1, forward strand.
CTCTTGCTATTGAGGGTGTCCAGCGAAGGTTCACCAGACTAATTCCCGGGATGGCAGGACTGACATATGAAGAAAGACTGGATCAACTGGGCTTGTGCTGACTGGAGTTTAGGAGAACGAGAGGGGATCTCATAGAAACATATAATAATAACAACAATAATCTTTATTATTGTCACAAGCAGGCTTACATTAACACTGCAATGAAGTTACTGTGAAAAGCCCCTCGTCGCCACATTCCGGCGCCTGTTCGGGTCACAGAGGGAGAATTCAGAATGTCCAATTCACCCAACAGCACGTCAGGGTGAATTGGACATTCTGAATTCTCCCTCTGTGACCCGAACAGGCGCCGGAATGTGGCGACGAGGGGATTTTCACAGTAACTTCATTGCAGTGTTAATGTAAGCCTGCTTGTGACAATAATAAAGATTATTAATCAGATTATAACCAGTGAAACACGCTTATGCACTGTTTCAATGTACCAAAAATCATTCCCATTGACACCGTGTTGGGTAATTGGTTAGATCTGAAGTCACCTTTATTGAGTAATAGGGAACATAATCAGTTGATAGGAAATATGTCAATACAATTTCTATTTGCAGAATCAAATAATGAACACTTCATAGAATCCCTCGAGTTCGAGAGGATGCCATTCAGCCCATCACGTCTGCACCAATTCTCCAAAAGAGCACCCTGTCTGGGCCCACTCCCCCACCCTGTCCCCATAACTCTACCTAACCTTTGGACAATTTATCATGGCCAATCCACCTAACAAGCACGTCTTTGGACTGTGGGAGGAAACCAGAGCACCCGGAGGAAACCCACGTACACACGGGGAGGACGTGCAAACTCCACACAGACAGTCACCCAAGCCTGGAATTGAACCTGGGACCCCTGTGAGGCAGCAGTGCTAACCACTCTGCCATGCTTCTTCTGAGTTGTCCAATTCACCTGACATTACTTTTGACTTTGCTATAAATCGCTTTCACACGTCGCAACTAGCAGTCCACTTTACCTCTCCCCCTGGCTTTTCTTGCAGGAACATTAATGCAGAGAGCGCAATGAACAGGCTGTTGACTCACTAAAGGAAATATGTTACACTACTTTTTACAGCAAGTCACGATCAACCCAATTTCTCACTCCCTAACCCCACATCCTATTTGACACCACCACCTTTGTGGTTATTTAAAAGCCTTCAGAGACCAAAGAGTCCCACACTAGCGTTCAAAGAGTCTTCCTCAGTGAGCAGTCATGGTGAATACTTTGTGCCTCTGAGAGAGATCCTTTCCTCTCTGTAGAATCGCATGTAAAATCGTCGGCTCCAACGCACCCCTCCCTGATGAGCTCAACGCATTCTAAGCCTGCTTTGAGCAAGAGGTCAGCGAGGGCAATCCCTCCACCCCAGAAGCCACTGATAAACCTGTATCTGAGATCACCACTGCAGACATCAGAGCAGCCTTCTCGAAGGTCAATCCTCGGAAAGCCACTGGCCCGGATGGGGTACCCGGACGAGCACTTGCGCGGATCAGCTGGCGGGGGTAATCGCAGACATCTTCAAACTCTCTTTACAACAATCTGAGGTCCCCATCTGCTTCAAGAAGTCGACCATCATCCCTGTACCAAAAAAAGTCAAGCAGCGTGCCTTAATGGCTATCGTCCAGTGGCTCTGACATCCATCATCATGAAGTGCTTTGAAAGGTTAGTCATGGCACGAATCAACTCCAGCCTCCTGGATTGCCTTGATCCACTACAGTTCGCCTACCGCTGCAGCAGGTCCAGAGCAGACGCCATCTCCATGGCCCTGCACTCTACCCTGGAACACCGAGATAACAAAGACACCCATGTCAGACTCCTATTTATCGACTACAGCTCAGCCTTCAACGCCATCATTCCTACGAAACTCCAAACTCCGTGGCCTTGGCCTCGGCTCCTCCCTCTGCGACTGGATCCTGAACTTTCTAACCCACAGGCCACAATCAGTAAGTATAGGCAACAACAACTCCTCCACGATCATCCTCAACACCGGTGCCCCACAAGGCTGTGTCCTCAGCCCCCTACTATATTCCTTATTCATTGATGACTGTGTGGACAAATTCCCCTCCAACTCGATTTTCAAATTTGCTGATGACACCACCGTAGTGGGTCGGATTTCAAACAATGACGAGACAGAGAATAGGAATGAGATAGAGAATCTGGTGAACTGGTGCGACGACAATAATCTCTCCCTCAATGTCAACAAAACGAAGGAGATTGTCATCGACTTCAGGAAGTGTAGTGGAGAACATGCCCCTGTCTACATCAATGGGAACGAAGTAGAAAGGGTCGAGAGCTTCAAGTTTTTAGGTGTCGAGATCACCAACAGCCTGTCCTGGTCCCCCCATCCCAACATTATAGTTAAGAAAGCCCACCAACGACTCTACTTTCTCAGAAGACTAAGGAAATTTGGCATGTCACCTACGACTCTCACCCAACTTCTACAGATGCACCATAGTAAGCATTCTTTCTGGTTGTATCACAGCCTGGTATGGAACCTGCTCTGCCCAAGACCGCAGGAAACTACAAAAGGTGGTGAATGTAGCCCAGTCCATCACACGAACCAGCCTCCCATCCATCGATTCTGTCTATAATTCCCGCTGCATCGAAAAGGGAGCCAGCATAATTCAGGACCCCACGCACCCCGGATAAACTCTCTTCCACCTTCTCCCGTCAGGAATAAGACACCAAAGTTTGAGGTCACGTGCCAACCGTCTCAAGAACAGCTTCTTCCCTGCTGCCATCAGACTTTTGAATGGACCTACCTCGTATTAAGTTGATCTTTTCTCTACACCTTGCTGTAACTGTAACATTATATTCTGCAGTCTCTCCTTCCTTCCCTATGTACGGTGTGCATTGTCTGTACAGCATGCAAGAAACAATACTTTTCACTGTATACTGATACATGTGACAATAATAAATCAAATCAAAATCTTTCATTGTGCCATTAACTTTACTCTAATCCTGCCTGCATAATCCAATATACAAAAGATGAACTTCTGCAACAACAACAAAAAAGACAAGAAACATAATGACACAGCTTATTGACACATGCAGCTGGTGGAAGGAGGATCAAACCTCGCACAGAGAGCTGCCAAGGATAGGCGGTCATCAAAGGACAAAACATCAGCCTCCTTTGAACCCCCTTTCCTCCCCTGTCTACAGATGGTAGCTCCCAGCTCAGTGTGTTTCGGCTGCACTGGGGATAGTCCACCTCTGGCCGGTGAGGGAGGTGAGGGACACCTTTAATGAGGCGTTGAGAAAGTGCCTTTCCTCAGAGCGCCGAGCCAGTGAGAAAGGTTAGTCAGCGAGGGGGAAGTGAAAACTGACGCTCCCTTACCTGCTCACCCCCCTACCAGGCGCTGCAAGTCTGTCTGACGCGATCCGCTCCCAACTTTTAATCGTAGATGTTCCGGCCGCTGGCCCCTCGCACGACAATCCCAGCGCGCGCACCCGCCCCCCTCGCTGCCCATTGGCTGCTTCTAGTCCCCGCTCGACCGTCACTGCGCATGTGCGACCCTCCGGGCACAGCGCCACCTGCAGGAGCGGCTGTTGGCTGCTTCCATTCGCCCGCTCGACCGTCACTGCGCATGTGCGACCCTCCGGGTACAGCGCCACCTGCAGGTGCGGCTGTTGGCTGCTTCCATTCGCCCCCCCCCCCCGACCGCCGCTGCGCATATGCAGACCTCCGGGTACAGCGCCACCTGCAGGAGCAGCTGTTTGCTGCTTCCATTCCCCCCACCAACCCCGTTCGACCGCCACTGCACATGTGCGGACCTCCGGGTACAGCGCCACCTGCAGGAGCGATTGAAAGGGGCAGACTTGGACCAAGCAGCTTGTGTGTGCATGATCATGGAGAGGCTATGATGGTAACACCATGGGGAGGTTATGGCACAGAAACAGGCCACTTGGCCCATCGTGTCTGCAATGACTGAAAAACGAGCCACCCCAACTTAAATCCACTTTCCAGCATTTGCTCCATCGCGCTGCAAGTTACAGCACTTGAGATTATCATAAATAATAATAATCTTTATTCTTGTCACAAGTAGGCTTACATTAACACTGCAATGAAGTTACTGTGAGAATCCCCTCGTCGCCACATTCCGGCGCCTGTTCGGGTCACAGAGGGAGAATTCAGAATGTCCAATTCACCTAACAGCACGTCTTTCGGGACTTGTGGGAGGAAACCGGAGCACCCGGAGGAAACCCACGCAGACACGGGGAGAACGTGCAGACTCCGCACAGACAGTGACCCAAGCCGGGAATAGAACCTGGGACCCTGGAGCTGTGAAGGAACAGAGCTAACCACTGTGCTACCGTGCCGCCCATATCCAGACACTTTAGATTTGATTTAGTGTCATGTGTACCGAGGTACAGTGAAAAGTACTGTTCTGTGTACAGTCCAGACAGATCGCTCCGTACATGGAAAACATGGGACATACATAAATACACAATGTAAATACAGACCTCGGGTGAAGCATACAGAGCATAGTGCTGCTCAGTACAGTAGGGCTATGGGGAGTCAGTGGTGCAGTGGTATTGTCACTGGACTCATAATCCAGAGACCCAGGGGAATGCTGTTGGGACCTGGGTTCAAATCACCCCAGGACAGATTGTGGAATTGGATTCAATAAAACTCTGGAATTAAAAGTCTAATGATGACCATGAAACCATTGCTGATTGTCGTAAAAACCCATCTGGTTCACGGATGCTCTTTGGGGAAGGAAATCTGCCGTCCTTACCCAGTCTGGCCCACATGTGACTCCAGACCCACAGCAATGTGGTTGACTCTTAAAATGGATGGGCAATAAATGCTGTTCGAACCACACCCAGTGACACCCACATCCCATGAACAAATTAAAAATAAAGTAGAGATGGGTGGAGAGATCAGGTAAATCCATAAGAGGGTCGTTTAGGAGTCTGGTAACAGTGGAGAAGAAGCTGTTTTTGAGTCTGTTCGTGCGTGTTCTCAGACTTCTGTATCTCCTGCCCGATGGAAGAAGTTGGAAGAGTGAGTCAGCCGGGTGGGAGGGATCTTTGATTATGCTGCCCGCTTTCCCCGGGCAGCGGGAGGTGTAGATGGAGTCAATGGATGGGAGGCGGGTTCGTGTGATGGACTGGGCGGTGTTCACGACTCTCTGAAGTTTCTTGCGGTCCTGGGCCGAGCAGTTGCCATACCAGGCTGTGATGCAGCCCGATAGGATGCTTTCTATGGTGCATCTGTAAAAGTTGGTAAGAGTCAATGTGGACATGCCGAATTTCCTTAGTTTCCTGAGGAAGAATACGCGCTGTTGTGCTTCGAGTTGAGGGTTTCTGTCTCCACCACCGTTTCTGGAAGTGAGTTCCAGACCCCCACAACCCTCTGAGTGAAAACCTTCTTCCTCATCTCCCCTCTAACCTTTCTACCAATCACTTTACATCCATACCATCCCCTAGTCACTAACCTCTCCTTTAAGGTAAATAGGCTCCCTTCCCATCCACTCTATCCAGCCTCCTCCCAATGTTGTACATTTCAATCAAATCTCCCCTCAACCTCCTCTATTCCAAGGAGAAGAACCCCAGCCTCTCCAATCTGTCCTCATAGGTGGCAACATCCTGGTAAATCCCCTCTTGCGCCCTCTCTATGTCAAGCATTGGGCCAATTTCTGTTGTGCAGAACGGGTCAGAAGTAAGATAGGGCAGAGAGGGACATTACTTCTGTTTGTCTTCTGCAGCCCATACACACACAGCCACAGTGAGCCGAGGAAAGACTCGTACATATCACGTGGCAGCTCATCACTCTGATATCGTCCAGCAAATTCTGCACAGCAAGCATTGACCAAATGGTTGGGGGAATTGTTACAACCAGTTTTGAACAAATTTTCCAGATAATCGGTGAAGGATTCCTTCACATGTGCGAAGACCACACAGGACTTGCATATCGATAGCAGTGCTGTGTCTATGTGCTCATTTGACAATGCTAATTCTCCGATGTTCCACTTCAGGAAGCCATAGATATTTGTGTTGAAGCACTATGCAGTGCCGATCTAGACCCACCACCATTGCATGAATCAGAATTCTTGAAGCTTATGACCTCAGCAACTTGCACAGAATTCCTTGCCCAGTGAAGCAGTAGAGGCTCCTTCATTAAATGTTTTTAAGATAAAGATAGATAGTTTTTTGAAGAATAAAGTGGACCGGAAAGTGGAGCTGAGTTCACAAAAGATCAGCCATGATCTCATTGAATGGCGGAGCAGGCTCGAGGGGCCAGATGGCCTATTCCTGCTCCTAGTTCTTATGTTCTTATGTTCAAGTTCAGTTTTTAACAGCTGCATTTATGTCTCAATAAGGTCACCTCTCATTCTTCTAAACTCCAATGAGGACAGGCCCAACCTACTCAACCTCTCCTCATAACAAAATCCCCCCATACCCAGGATCGACCGAGTGAACCTTCTCTGGGCTGCCTCCAATGGCAGTATATCTTTCCTTAGATAAGGGGAACAAAACTGTTCACAGTAATTCCAGGTGTGGTCTAACTAGAGTCTTGTATAGTTTTAGCAGGACGTCCTTATTTTATACTCCAATCTCTTTGTGTTATAAATCTGTGAGGTACATGGCGGCACAGTGGTTAGCACTGCTGCCCCACGGCACCGAGGTCCCAGGTTCGATCCCGGCTCTGGGTCACTGTCCGTGTGGAGTTTGCACATTCTCCCCGTGTCTGCATGGGTCTCACCCCCACAACCCAAAGATATGCCGGGTAGGTGGATTGGCCACGCTAAATTGCTGCTTAATTGGAGAAACAAAATAATTGGATACTCGAAATATATTTTAAAAAATAAAATAAACCTCCTGTGAAACACCTTGGGATATTTTATTACGTTAAAGGTGCTTGAGAAATACAAGTTGTGATTTGAAATGAAAATTGATTAAGCCGAGTTTAAACCCAAAATGGGTGGGACCAAATGACACAAATGTGGACCAGGCAGAACGGCACCGGGAAGTGGGGGGGGAGTCTCCCGGGCCATCGGAGACCCCTGGGTGGTCAGGGTAAATGCAGGGTGGCTCCCTGGTCCTCCCCCTGGAACGTGGGCTCCATGGCACTGCCCAGCTGGCACTGCCAAGCTGGCAGGAGCACTGCCTCGGTGCCAGGGCCAGGGTGGCACTGCCAATGGTTAGGGGCTGGGGGGGGCTGGGGGGTGGGGGGCAGGCCCACGAAATGAGGGCGGAAGGGGTTTGAAGGGCAGGGGTGTGCAGGGCAGGTACGTAGGGGTCTCTGGGAGGTTAGAGAGGTGATGGGTGGAGGTCCTGGAAGGGAGGGGGGACCCCCAGGGACCCCATAGCGGGGTGTCCTTACTTGGGGGGCGTGGGGTCGTGTCCATGTGTGTGTGGGGTGATAGTGCCAATGGGTGGGGAGTGTGGGGGACCCACAAGCTCACCTAGACATCAAAATGGCGGCCTGATCTGTGGGGACAGCTGCCCAGTGCTAAAACAAATTCTGTGTGGGCTAAACCGATGAGAAACCCCCCAGGGCCCAAAACAGTGACTAAGGGCAGGATTCTCCCCCGCGCCCGCCCATTGACCAGAGATTCCCACGCGAGGTCAATTGACTTCTCCACAGTCCGCCTCTCGCCCGTGACGCTCTTGCGGTGGTCGGGGCGGAAGAATCCAGCCTGAAGTGTCGTTGGATAGCGGCAGAGCGGTACGAAACTTCCTGAAAAGCCCGGCACAAAGGAATTTAGATATTGTTAGGGAAAATCGCGGCCTTAACTCCCAAATGGTGACGAGAAAGCAGTCTTCGAACAAATTTCGCAGATTTTTCTTCCGTTTCATGTGGGAATTAACTTCGACATCATAATATTGGGAAATGGACCAAATAAAGTGCCCAGCATCAAAGTTTCCGAAAGTTGAACGAGATGTCGTCCAAGACTGAGAGTGAGCACTTTCAAAGCTAATTTATTTCCTCTACAAAATAGATAGATTAACACGTTGATACTCACTCCAGAGCTCCTGATAACACGACTATTCACTAACTCCCCTAACAACCTACTCCCCGAATCAAGAGTAGCCCGTGGTCCACGTGTATGCACTTGATCGGCATCTAGTGGTTGGATGTAGTTACAGTAAATTGTTAACCCTTCATTATTCTTACAATACACATATTGTCACACTGGGCACGGCCGTCCCTGCTGGGAACTGTGTACATAATCTTGCTATACTCAAGTAAATAAATGTTTTGTTCCCAACGCTTCCCATGTGGCTTCTGTGAACTCAACAGTCCACCAGTGGGAGTCAGCACCTTCCGGAGGGAGAGGGAGAGACAGAGTGGGAGTGGGAGAGAGAGAGAAAATGAAAAGAAAATCACTTATTGTCACAAGTAGGCTTCAAATGAAGTTACTGTGAAAAGCCCCTAGTCACCACATTCCGGCACCTGTTCGGGGTGGCTGGTACAGGAATTGAACCGTGCTGCTGGCCTGCCTTGGTCTGCTTTAAAAGCCAGCGATTTAGCCCAGTGTGACACCAACCATTGTCACAGAGGCAGAGCTAGGTAAAAACTGCAATGAAGGTGAGAGCAATAGGCAATGATTTGCTAGTTGTTGGGTGTCAGATATTGGTTTAGGGCAGCTCAGGATTTGGGAATTTTGCTCCGTAGGAAGTCAGGGGAAGATACTGGGGTCATTGCAGCACCACTGGGAGCTGACACACTCGGGAGAGGGGTTGGGGGCAGGTGAAGAAAACAGACGTCTGCTTCTGTTAAAAATCATTTCTTTATTTTCGAAAAGCTACATCTCGCTGTCATTAAGGTTCATTTCAAAATACAAATGCAAACATTTGACAGATAGGTAGATGACAATTCGTAGGGACATTCTCCTCGATGTCCTATTCGTTGCATTGTGGAACATCACATGAACAGGCATCACTGTGGTCTGAAACCGGGATTGAGTCACAGATGGGGATCGATTCACTTGAGTACAGACCCACCGTCAACGCGGTCTGCACTGCCAAGCAAGTGCCACCAGTGGCATCCACGTGGCGTGGCTGGGATAGATTAGAGAAACTTTTTTTAGGGTATTTTGACACACACTCCCTTTTCCCTTTGGGGAATACTATGGTGCGGAAAGGGATGGAAGTGGAGGAAGGATTCCCGATCTGATTATCAGCCCGTTGAACTGCGTTCTGGTCACGTCCACAACACAAATAGGCTCTGCTGATAGGTGCCCTGGTGTTACTGCTCAGGATTCGTGCTGACTCGATGGGCCGAATGGCCTCCTTCTGCAATGTAGGGATTTTACGATTGGTCCAGTGACTTGTTCGATGTTCAGCTCTGGAGTGTATCTGGTACCAGCATCATCTCAGCCTTCATTGGGCAGAGCTCCTCTGCATTTAAATGCTCAAAGTTGACCACAATTGGTGATGTCCCACAGGCGGGCCAGCACGATTGCACGCTTGAGAAAGATAAGTACATTTGGTTGCCCAGCTCATGGGTAACATTAGCCAAAGGTCAGACATGACCAGGTTCTGTGGCTCAGCTGGGTATTCCCGAAACTAGAATGAGAGTTGGAGGGTAAGCTGCAATTCCCGGTGCACTCTGACCTGAGGTCAGTCCGTCCGAACAACTGACATTCCCAAGGAGCTTTCGGTACCTGGGGATAAGGAGCTTTCGGTACCTAGGGATCCCCCGAGTTGGGGGGCCCTGCACAAGCTCAATTTGACGCGGTTGGTGGAGTAGATGGAGGAGGATTTTAAAAGATGGGATATGCTGCCACTCTCACTAGCGGGTAGGGTGCAGTCGATCAAAATGACGGTCCTCCCGAGGTTTCTCTTTGTGTTCCAGTGCCTTCCCATTATGATCCCCAAGGCCTTTTTCAAATGGGTAAGTAGGAGCATCATGGGATTTGTGTGGGCGAATAAGACCCCGAGGGTGAAGAGGGTGTTTCTGGAGCGTAGCAGGGACAGGGGGGGGGCTGGCGCTGCCAAATTTGTGTGGCTATTATTGGGCAGCCAATATGGCGATGATCCCTAAGTGGGTAATGGAGGGAGAGGGGGCGGCGTGGAAGAGGCTAGAGATGGCGTCCTGTGTGGGCACGAGCCTGAGGGCGCTGGTGACGGCACCGTTGCCGCTCTCGCCGACAAGGTACACCACAAGTCAGGTGGTGGTGGCGACGCTGAAGATCTGGGGGCAGTGGAGGCGACACAGGGGCGAGGTGGGAGCCTCGGTTTGGTCCCCGATTCGGGAGGATCATCGGTTCGTCCCGGGAAGGATGGATAGGGGGTTTCGGAGCTGGCATCGGGCAGGGATTAGAAGAATGGGGGACCTGTTCATCGATGGGACGTTTGTGAGCCTAGGGGCGCTGGAGGAAAGGTTTGGGCTACCCCCGGGAAACGCTTTCAGGTACATGCAAGTGAGGGCGTTTGTGAGGCGGCAGGTGAGGGAATTCCCGCTGCTTCCGGCACGTGGGATTCGGGACAGGGTGATTTCGGTGTATGGGTTGGAGAAGGCAAGGTTTCGGCGATTTACCAGGAGCTGAAGGAAGAGGAGGAGGCCTCGGTGGAGGAGTTAAAGGGCAAGTGGGAGGAGGAGTTTGGGGAGGAGATAGATGAGGGTCTATGGGCTGATGCCCTGAGTAGGGTTAATTCTTCCTCCTCTTGCGCCAGGCTCAGCCTTAAACAGTTCAAAGTTACTCACAGAGCGCATATGACAGGGGCGAGGTTGTGTAGGTTCTTTGGGGTGGAGGACAGATGTGGGAGGTGCTCGGGAAGCCCGGCAAATCACGTCCATATGTTCTGGTCATGCCCGGCGCTGGATGGGTTTTGGAGGGGGTTTGCGAGGACTATGTCCAAGGTGGTGAATGCCCGGGTCAAGCCGAGCTGGGGATTGGCATTATTCGGGGTATCGGACGAGCCGGGAGTGCAGCAGGCGAAAGAGGCCGGTATTCTGGCCTTTGCGTCCCTGGTAGCCCGGCAGAGGATTCTGCTACAGTGGAAGGATGCGAAGCCCCCTAGTGTGGAGGCCTGGATCAATGACATGGCTGGGTTCATTAAATTGGAGAGGGTAAAGTTTGCCTTGCGAGGGTCTGTGCAAGGGTTCCTCAGGCAGTGGCAACCGTTCCTAGACTATCTCGCGGAGCGTTAGGAGGCGGTCAGCAGCAGCCCAGGGGCGGGGGGGGGGGGGTTCTTTTGGGGTGGCTTTTGGGTGAAGGTGTTTTTTTTCCCCTATTTGTGTTCTTATATGGGGGGTTATTGTTTATGGGGGACATCCAATGTATAATTTCTGATTGTTGTGTTCTTGTTTCTTTCTTCTTGTTGGGCGGGGGGGGGGGGGGGGTTGTTGAAAATTTGTTGAAAAATTTGAATAAATATATATTTTTAAAAAACAAGTGACATTCCCCAACTCCACTTTCAGTCTTTACTGGCTGTACAAGCCCAGATATCTCCCCTTCCTCTGCTTTCCCTCTCTCATACTCCACTGCCTTCTCTCCACCCCCACCTGTCTCCCCCTCCTCTTGTTCACATTTTCCCCCTCACTCCTCCTGCTCAACTCTCCCCCTCGCCTCCTCCTGCTCCACTCGCCCCCTCACCTCCTCCAGTCTCCCCTCACTCCTCCAGTCTCCCCTCACTCCTCCTGCTCCACTCTCCCCCTCACTCCTCCAGTCTCCCCTCACTCCTCCTGCTCCACTCTCCCCCTCACTCCTCCAGTCTCCCCTCACTCCTCCTGCTCCACTCGCCCCCTCACCTCCTCCAGTCTCCCCTCACTCCTCCAGTTTCCCCTCACTCCTCCTGCTCCACTCTCCCCCTTACTCCTCCAGTCTCCCCTCACTCCTCCTGCTCCACTCTCCCCCTTACTCCTCCAGTCTCCCCTCACTCCTCCTGCTCCACTCTCCCCCTCGCCTCCTCCAGTCTCCCCTCACTCCTCCTGCTCCACTCTCCCCCTCACTCCTCCAGTCTCCCCTCACTCCTCCTGCTCCACTCTCCCCCTCACTCCTCCAGTCTCCGCCTCGCCTCCTCCTGCTCCACTTGCCCCCTCACCTCCTCCAGTCTCCCCTCACTCCTCCAGTCTCCCCTCACTCCTCCAGTCTCCCCCTCGCCTCCTCCACTCTCCCCCTCGCCTCCTCCACTCTCCCCCTCGCCTCCTCCACTCTCCCCCTCGCCTCCTCCACTCTCCCCCTCGCCTCCTCCACTCTCCCCCTCGCCTCCTCCACTCTCCCCCTCGCCTCCCCGACTCTCCCCCTCGCCTCCCCCACTCTCCCCCTCGCCTCCTCCACTCTCCCCCTCGCCTCCTCCACTCTCCCCCTCGCCTCCTCCACTCCCCCCCTCGCCTCCTCCACTCTCCCCCTCGCCTCCTCCACTCCCCCCCTCGCCTCCTCCACTCTCCCCCTCGCCTCCCCCACTCTCCCCCTCGCCTCCCCCACTCTCCCCCTCGCTAGGTTGTGGTGATTGTGAACTGGGAGGTATAATGTGGAATCGCTCTGGATTACACCAGGGTGTGATCCTGGTGCTTGTGATGGGATTGCAATCGTGGCACTGCCCAGGTTAACGTCACGGACGTCTTTGTGTGCACGTGTCGACACATCCCGAGCACCTGCCAACTCTTTACAGCCGGGCAATCTGGCGACTGGCTCCCATGGGTGGGGAAGCCCAGAAACGCCCGGACCTCCTTAACCTTTAACCTGCTGTGCAAGTGTGCCAACCCAGTCAATAGTCCCAAATGATTTTTACTATGTCTGTTTAAGTGAGTTTAGTCCAACCATACACTGGGTCACTGGACCCAGGGGAACAGCACGGGAATTCAATATCTCCAGCTGTGCCCACTGGCGCTGTGCCTAGGCGGGCAGCGATTTCACCCCTTTTCAATGGAAAGTTGTGGTATTGGGGCAGTGACCTGCAGTTGTAGTCAATCTTATCATCATAGCCTCGTGTGAATCAATGGACAATATTAATTCTCATCAGTTGATTTATGACAATCATTTATATACAGTAAATGCTTTGACTCACTCCCATTTGAGAAAGGTTCAGTCAGGAACATAAACACCTCTCAGGAGTCGCCAGGTACAATCTTCAGTGGAAGGTGCTAAAGTCTGCTGAGCAAATCGATCCCACTCGTCGAAATGTGTCTTTTTGATCTTCTGGGATCCTGGTGCTGTCAGCGCTGAGTGTGTGGCCACATTGCAAGACGTGGACGCCCATCATCACCAAACAAAACCACAGCTGCAAACACAGGGAAACAAAAGGAGGTTGGTCACAAAATCAAGTGCACCCGACCCTTGCGTCTATCAGGGGCACTGTGCCACCGTGCTGCCCCCAGTGGTCCAATTCTCTCATCACACTCTCAGGCAGTGCGTCCCCCGGCCCACCCCCCCCAACTGTGCCCCCAACCCCCGCCAAAGCCTCCCCCTGCCAGTGGATCAGCTCCCCCCCCCCCCCCCCCCCCCCCCCCCCCGACTGTGTCTGCAGCTGCCAGGTTCCCAACAAATAATTGCCTGAGAGACCCGCGCTGTCGCAAACCCGGCCGGTCGGGGGGGCGGAGCATCGAGGGGTGGGCCTCAGGTAACGTCCTGAGGCCGTCCATACGACATGCAGCGTACTCCTAGAGGCATCGCGAAAGCAGCGCTGCCCCCAATTTCGGCGCCAACGTGAATCCTCCGGCCAATCGCCGAACGCGATTTTGGTGTCACCGGAGAATCGCCCATATGTCTTATTAACTGGTTGCTCAAGCTGCCACCTTCAATGATTTGTTCATGTGTCCCTCTGCTCTTGCACGCTTCTTAGAATTGGATTATATTCCCTCTCTTTGGTTTTCCTACCAAATAAGTCACTTTACACTTTTCTGCACTAAATTTCATTACACTTTGTGCCTTTGTCGAAGTCATTCATGTTGTAAATAGCTGAAGTCTCAGTACGATCCTCGCCACACTCCACTAGTCACAGTCTGCCAACTCGAAAATGCCCCATTTATCCTGACTCCCTGCTTCCTGCCCATTAGCCAATCCTCTCCCCATGCTAATATAATACCTCGGACTCCATCAGCCCTTTTCTTGCATAATAACTTTCTGTGTGACGCCTTATTTGATTGGACTTGATTTGTCACGTGTACCAAGGTACAGTGAAAAGTATTGCTCTGCGTACAGTCCAGACAGATCGATCCATACATGAAAAACATAGGACATGCGATAGATACACAATGTGGTTTTAAACTAATGTGGCAGGGGGATGGGAACCAGATTAGGAAGTTAGAGGTCAGTAAAGAGGCAGCAACTAAAGCCAGTAAGGTACTAGATAATAAACTCAATGTGACTAAGGGGAAGAGTAGACAGGGAAGAGATGATGAACTCAAAGGGACAGGTGGTCTGAGGTGCATATGTTTCAATGCGAAAAGTGTAGCAGGTAAGGCAGATGAACTTAGGGCTTGGATTAGTACCTGGGAATATGATGTTATTGGTATTACTGAGACTTGGTTGAGGGAAGGGCAAGACTGGCAACTAAATATCCCAGGGTATAGATACTTCAGGAGGGATAGAGAGGGAGGTAAAAGGGGTGGAGGAGTTGCATTACTGGTCAGAGATGATATCACAGCTGTGATTAAGGAGGGCACGATGGAGGATTCGAGCACTGAGGCAATATGTGTAGAGCTAAGAAATAGGAAGGGTGCAGTAACATTGTTTGGACTTTACTACAGGCCTCCCAAAAGCGAGCGTGAAGTAGAGGTACAAATATGTAGACAGATTATAGAAAAATGTAGGAGCAATAGGGTGGTCGTGATGGGAGATTTTAACTTCCCCAACATTGAATGGGACTCATGTAGTGTTGGAGGCGTAGATGGAGCAGATTTTGTAAGGAGCATCTAGGAGAGTTTTTTAGAGCAGTATGTAAATAGTCCAACTCGTGAAGGGGCCATACTGGACCTGGTATTGGGGAATGATCCCGGCCAGGTGGTTGAAGTTTCAGTCGGTGATTACTTTGGGAATTGTGATCACAATTCCGTAAGTTTTAGAATACTCATGGACACTTCCGGTTGCGGCGATGCACTGCTAAGCCGCACGTTTCGGCAGCTCCCGTTCTAACGGACTTTTGGGCTCTTTTTGGGAGCCCCAACGGAATTTTTTTTTGGACCAAACCCAGTGTGGGGTGACGAAGGAAGGAGTCCCCCCGGGTGTGTATGGAAAGGATCGGTTGTAGTGGCCAGATTGCGAAGGATCCTTTGGAGCAGCGGCAGAGAAGAGAAGGGAGAAGCAAGATGGCGGCCGATGGAGCCCAGACGACATGGGGGCCGGATCAGCAGGAATTCCTCCAACGGTGTGTGGAGGAATTAAAGAAGGAGGTGCTGGCGCCGATGTTATTGGCAATCGAAGGGCTAAAAGAAACGCAAAAGGCCCAGGCGATAGAGCTCCGTGGAGTGAAGGCGAAGGCAGCTGAGAACGAGGATGAGATACAGGGCCTAGCGGTAAAAATGGAGACGCACGAGGCGCTACACAAGAGGTGTATCGAAAGGCTCGAAGCCCTGGAGAACAGCTCGAGGAGAAAGAACCTCCAGATTCTGGGTCTCCCCGAGGGAGTGGAGGGAGCTGACGCTGGGGCTTATGTGAGCACGATGCTCCATTCGCTAATGGGAGCTGAGGCCCCCTCGGGCCCCCTGGAGGTGGAAGGGGCTCACCGGGTCCTTGTGAGAAGACCAAAGGCTGGAGAACCACCAAGGGCGATAGTGGTGATATTTCACCGCTTCACCGACAGAGAGGCTGTTTTGAGCTGGGCCAAGAAGGTACGGAGTAGCAGGTGGGAGAATGCGGTGATACGAGTGTATCAGGACTGGAGCGCGGAGGTGGTGAGAAGGAGGGCGAGCTTCAATCGGGCCAAGGCGGTGCTTCACAAGAAGAAAATAAAGTTTGGGATGCTGCAGCCGGCGCGATTGTGGGTCACGCACCAAGGCAAACATTACTACTTTGAAACGTCGGATGAGGCATGGACCTTCATCCAAGAAGAGAAATTGGACCAGAACTGAGGGACTGATGCTGTGGGGGAGACAACGAGGTTGATGTACAGAAATGTAAATTGGGGAATGGGAGTTCACAGTATCGGGACGATAGACCGGGTTTTTTCTCTTCTTGACGGGGGGACACTGAGAAATGTGGGCGCCGGTGGAAAAAGGGACTGAGGAGGGGGATGGGGAATGGGGGAGCTGCGCCATGGGGGGCGGGGCCGATCCAGGAAAGCGCGGGTTTTATCCCGCGCTAGGGAGATGATGGCGGGAAGATAGGCGCAAGGAGGATGAGAGTTCCACACACGGGGGGGTCCAAGGAGAGAGCGGGGGAAGCCGGGGTCAGTTGGAGTCAGCTGACTTTCGGAAGCATCATGGGGGAGTAACCATGCTAGATGGGGAACTAGCGCGGTGGGGGTGGGGGGGGGGAGGGTCAACTGGGTTGCTGCTGCTGGGAGCGAGAGGGAGCTGGCAAGGGAGGAGGTGGTCGGGACGGGAGGGCGCCGCCTGGGGGACGGGTGGGTGCGCGGGACCTGGACGGGGGACTGGCCTAGAATAGGGGATGGCTAGTCGGCGGGGGGGGGGGCGGGCGGGCGGCCCCCCAATCAGGCTGATCACGTGGAATGTGAGAGGCCTAAATGGGCCGATTAAGAGGGCCCGAGTGTTCGCGCACTTAAAAGGACTGAAGGCAGATGTGGTCATGCTTCAGGAGACCATCTGAAGGTGGCGGATCAGGTTAGGTGAAGGAAAGGATGGGTGGGACAGGTGTTCCACTCAGGGTTGGATGCGAAAAATAGAGGGGTGGCGATATTGGTGGGGAAACGGGTGTCGTTCGAGGCTAGGAATATAGTGGTGGACAACGGGGGTAGATATGTGATGGTGAGGGGTAGATTGCAGGGAAAGGAGGTCGTGCTGGTCAACGTATATGCCCTGAACTGGGACGACGTGGGATTTATGAAGCGGATGCTGGGACGTATCCCGGACCTCGAGGTGGGAAGCCTGGTAATGGGGGGGGGGATTTCAATACTGTGCTGGATCCAGGGCTAGATCGGTCTAGATCCAGGACCGGGAGAAGGCCGGCAGCGGCCAAGGTGCTCAGGGGGTTTATGGAGCAAATGGGGGGAGTGGATCCGTGGAGATTTGCTAGGCTGTTGGCCAAAGAGTTCTCCTTTTTCTCCCACGTCCACAAGGTATACTCCCAAATAGATTTCTTTGTTTTGAGTAGGGCACTGATTTCGAGGGTGGCAGGAACAGCGTACTCGGCCATAGCCGTTTCAGACCACGCCCCGCACTGGGTGGATCTGGAACTAGGAGAGGAGAGGGAGCAGCGTCCACTCTGCCGACTGGATGTGGGACAATTGGCGGATGAGGGGGTCTGTGGAAGGGTGCGGGGATGTATTGAAAGGTACCTGGAGGTCAATGACGATGGTGAGGTCCAGGTGGGGGTAGTATGGGAAGCGCTGAAGGCGGTGGTTAGGGGAGAGTTGATCTCCATTAGGGCTTACAAGGAGAAAAAAGAGGGCAAAGAAAGGGAGAGATTAGTGGGGCAGATTTTGAGTGTGGATAAAAGATATGCGGAGGCGCCGGACGAAGGACTATATAGAGAGAGGCGAAGACTTCAGACGGAGTTTGACCTGCTGACCACAGGGAGGGCAGAGGCACAGTGGAGGAAGGCACAGGGGATGAGATATGAATATGGGGAAAAGGCGAGCTGGCTGCTGGCCCACCAACTTCGCAAGAGGATAGCGGCGAGGGAAATAGGGGGAGTTAGGGATGAAACGGGAACTACGGAGCGGAGAGCAGGGAAGGTAAATGAGGTGTTTAAGACCTTTTATGAGAGGCTATATAGGTCCCAACCCCCGGAGGGAAAAGAGGGGATGCAACAGTTTCTGGACCAACTAAGGTTCCCGAGGGTGGAGGAGCAGGAGGTGGCAGATCTGGGGGCGCCAATTGAGGTGGATGAGGTGACTAAAGGACTGGGGAACATGCAAGCAGGGAAGGCCTCGGGACCAGACGGGTTCCCAGTGGAATTTTACAGGAAATATGTGGACCTGTTGGCCCCGCTGCTGGCGAGAACCTTTAACGAGGCCAGGGAAGGGGGGATACTACCCCCGACAATGTCGGAGGCGACGCTATCACTAATCCTGAAGCGGGATAAAGATCCGCTGCAATGCGTGTCACATAGGCCTATCTTGCTCCTGAATGTAGACGCCAAGCTGCTGGCAAAAGTGCTGGCGACGAGGATCGAGGATTGTGTCCCGGGGGTGGTGCATGAAGACCAGACAGGGTTTGTAAAGGGGAGACAACTGAATGTCAACGTGCGACGGCTATTAGGGGTGATAATGATGCCCCCAGTGGAGGGGGAGGCAGAGATAGTGGTAGCGATGGATGCAGAGAAGGCATTCGATAGGGTAGAGTGGGAGTATTTATGGGAGGTGTTGAGGAGGTTTGGGTTCGGGGAGGGGTTTGTCAGTTGGGTCAAACTCCTCTATGGGGCCCCAGTGGCAAGTGTAGTCACAAATCGGCAAAAATCAGAGTATTTTCGGTTACACAGGGGAACAAGGCAGGGGTGCCCTCTGTCCCCATTACTGTTCGCGCTGGCAATTGAACCACTGGCCATAGCGCTGAGAGACTCCAGGAAATGGAGAGGGGTGATTAGAGGGGGAGAGGAACACCGAGTGTCACTCTACGCAGATGACCTACTGCTGTATGTGGCGGATCCAGTGGGGGGGATGACAGAGGTTATGCAGATATTGAGGGAGTTTGGAGATTTTTCGGGATATAGGCTTAATATGGGGAAGAGTGAGCTTTTCGTAGTACACCCCGGGGATCAGGGAAGAGGGATAGACGCCCTGCCGTTAAGGAGAGCGGAAAGGAGCTTCCGATATCTGGGGATTCAGGTAGCCAGGAACTGGGGAACTTTCGCAAACTCAATCTGACGCGGCTGGTGGAGCAGATGGAGGAGGATTTCAAGAGGTGGGATATGCTGCCGCTCTCACTGGCGGGCAGAGTGCAGGCGGTCAAGATGATGGTCCTCCCAAGGTTTCTTTTTGTGTTTCAATGTCTCCCCATTCTGATCACTAAGGCCATTTTTAAGAAAATAGATAGGAGCATTATGAGTTTCGTGTGGGCAGGGAAGACCCCGAGGGTAAGGAGGGGGTTCCTGCAGCATAGCAGGGACAGAGGGGGACTGGCGTTGCCGAATCTGGACGATTATTACTGGGCCGCCAATGTGGCGATGGTTTGCAAGTGGATGAGGGAGGGAGAGGGGGCGGCGTGGAAGAAGCTGGAGATGGCGTCCTGTAAAGGAACGAGCCTAAAGGCGCTGGTGACGGCGCCGCTACCGCTTTCCCCGAAAAGGTTTACCACGAACCCAGTGGTGGTGGCAACCTTAAGGATCTGGGGGCAATGGAGGCGACATAGTGGGGTGACGGGTGCTTCGGTGTGGTCCCCGATCAGGAACAACCATAGGTTTGTCCCAGGAAGGATGGACGGAGGGTTCCAGAGCTGGCATCGGGCAGGAATTAGGAGATTGAGAGACTTGTTTATTGACGGGGAGTTTGCGAGCCTGGGAGCGCTGGAGGAAAAGTATGAGTTGCCCCCGGGGAATATCTTTAGATACACGCAAGTGAGGGCGTTTACGAGGCAACAGGTGAGGGAATTTCCGCTGCTCCCGACACAGGGCACCCAGGATAGAGTGATTTCCGGGGTCGGGGAGGGCAAAGTGTCCGAAATATATCAGGAGATGAGAGACGAGGGGGAGGCTCTGGTAGAGGAGCTGAAGGGAAAATGGGAAGAAGAGCTGGGGGAGGAGATTGAGGAGGGTCTGTGGGCTGATGCCCTAAGTAGGGTAAATTCCTCTTCCTCGTGTGCCAGGCTTAGCCTGATACAATTTAAGGTTCTACACAGAGCACACATGACGGGAGCGAGGCTGAGCAGTTTCTTCGGAGTGGAGGACAGGCACGGGTGGTGCTCGGGAAGCCCGGCGAACTACACACACATGTTCTGGTCGTGTCCGGCACTGGATGAGTACTGGAGGGGAGTGGCAAAGGTGATTTCAAAGGTGGTGAAGGTCCGGGTCAAGCCAGGCTGGGGGTTAGCGATATTTGGGGTAGCGGAAGAGCCGGGAGTGCAGGAGGCGAAAGAGGCCGATATTCTGGCCTTTGCGTCCCTGGTAGCCCGGCAAAGGATCTTACTCATGTGGAAGGAAGCTAAACCCCCCGGCGTGGAGGCCTGGATAAACGATATGGCAGGGTTCATAAAGCTGGAACGATGAAGTTTGCGCTGAGAGGATCGGCTCAGGGGTTCTCCAGGCGGGGGCATCCGTTCCTTGACTATCTCGCGGAATGTTAAGGGAAAATAGATCGTCAGCAGCAGCAGCCCAGAGGGAGGGGGGGAGAGGGAGGGGGGAGCACTATTTTTTGTTACTTTGCTAGTTCACTATTTTATTTAAATAATGTTACTTATTAGTTATTGTGTTATTTTTATGTTGATTTGTAAAGTGGAAAAATTGTGTTTGAAAACTTTAATAAAATATATATTTTTTAAAAAATATAATACTCATGGACAAAGACGAGAGTGGTCCTAAAGGAAGAGTGCTAAATTGGGGAAAGGCCAAGTATAACAAAATTCGGCAGGAGCTAGGGAATGTGGATTGGGAGCAGCTGTTTAAGGGTAAATCCACATTTGAAATGTGGGAGTCTTTTAAGGAAAGGTTGATTAGAGTGCAGGACAGACATGTCCCTGTGAAAATGAGGGATAGAAATGGCAAGATTAGGGAACCATGGATGACGGGTGGAATTGTGAGACTAGCTAAGATGAAAAAGGAAGCATACATAAGATCTAAGCGACTTAAAACTGATGAAGCTTTGGAGGAATATCGGGAAAGTAGGACAAATCTCAAACGCGCAATAAAGAGGGCTAAAAGGGGTCATGAAATATCTTTGGCTAACAGGGTTAAGGATAATCCCAAAGCCTTTTATTCGTATATAAGGAGCAAGAGGGTAACTAGAGAAAGGATTGGCCCACTCAAAGACAAAAGAGGGAATTTATGCTTGGAGTCAGAGGAAATGGGTGAGATTCTTAATGAGTACTTTGCATCGGTATTCACCAAGGAGAGGGACATGGCGGATGTTGAGGCTAGGGATGGATGTTTAAATACTCTAGGTCAAGTTGGCATAAGGAAGGGAGAAGTTTGGGGTATTCTAAAAGGCATTAAGGTGGACAAGTCCCCAGGTCCGGATGGGATCTATCCCAGGTTACTGAGGGAAGCGAGGGACAAAATCGCTGGGGCCTTAACAGATATCTTTGCAGCATCCTTGAGCACGGGTGAGGTCCCGGAGGACTGGAGAATAGCTAATGTTGTCCCTTTGTTTAAAAAGGGTAGCAGGGATAATCCAGGGAATTATAGACCTGTGAGCTTGATGTCAGTGGTAGGCAAACTGTTGGAGAAAATACTGAGGGATAGGATCTATTCCCATTTGGAAGAAAATAGACTTGTCAGTGATTTTGTGCAGGGAAGGTCATGTCTTACAAACCTAATAGACTTTTTTGAGGAAGTGACAAAGTTAATTGATGAGGGAAGGGCTGTAGATGTCATATACATGGACTTCAGTAAGGCGTTTGATAAAGTTTCCCATGGCAGGTTGATGGATAAAGTGAAGTCGTATGGGGATCAGGGTGTACTAGCTAGATGGATAAAGAACTGGCTGGGCAACAGGAGACAGAGAGTAGTGGTGGAAGGGAGTGTCTCAAAATGGAGAAAGGTGACTAGTGGTGTTCCACAGGGACCAGTGCTCGGACCACTGTTTGTGATATACGTAAATGATCTGGACGAAGGTATAGGTGGTCTGATTAGCAAGTTTGCAGATGATACTAAGATTGCTGGAGTTGCAGATAGCGAGGAGGACTGTCAGAGAATACAGCAAAATATAGATAGATTGGAGAGTTGGACAGAGAAATGGCAGAGTTCAATCCAGGCAAATGCGAGGTGATGCATTTTGGAAGATCTAATTCAAGAGCGGACTATACGGTCAATGGAAGAGTCCTGGGGAAAATTGATGTACAGAGAGATCTGGGAGTTCAGGTCCATTGTACCCTGAAGGTGGCAACGCAGGTCGATAGAGTGGTCAAGAAGGCATACAGCATGCTTGCCTTCATCGGACGGGGTATTGAGTACAAGAGTCGGCAAGTCATGTTACAGTTGTATAGGACTTTGGTGAGGCCACATTTGGAATACTGCGTGCAGTTCTGGTCGCCACATTACCAGAAGGATGCGGATGCTTTAGAGAGGGTGCAGAGGAGGTTCACCAGGATGTTGCCTGGTATGGAGGGTGCTAGCTATGGAGAAAGGTTGAGTGGATTAGGATTGTTTTCGTTGGAAAGACGGAGGTCGAGGGGGGACCTCATTGAGGTCTACAAAATGATGAGAGGTATGGACAGGGTGGATAGCAACAAGGTTTTTCCAAGGGTGGGGGTGTCAATTACAAGGGGTCACGATTTCAAGGTGAGAGGGGGAAAGTTTAAGGGAGATGTGCGTGGAAAGTCTTTTACGCAGAGGGTGGTGGGTGCCTGGAACGCTTTGCCAGCGGAGGTGGTAGAGGCGGGCACGATAGCATCATTTAAGATGTATCTAGACAGATATATGAACGGGCGGGGAACAGAGGGATACAGATACTTAGAAAATAGGCGACAGGTTTAGATAAAGGATCTGGATCGGCGCAGGCTGGGAGGGCCGAAGGGCCTGTTCCTGTGCTGTCATTTTCTTTGTTCTAAATACATAGGCAAAGGCATCGGGTGAAGCATACGGAATGTAGTTCTACTCCATAGAGATGATATGTGGAGAGATCAGTTCAGTCCATAAAATTGTCATTCAGGAGTCTGGTAACAGCGGGGAAGAAGCTATATTTGAACCTGATAAACATAGACATAGAACATACAATGCAGAAGGAGGCCATTCGGCCCATCGAGTCTGCACCGACCCACTTAAGCCCTCACTTCCCACCCTATCACCGAAACCCAATAACCCCTCCTCTGCTTTTTGGACACTAAGGGCAATTTATCACGGCCAATCCACCTAACCTGCACGTCTTTCGACGTTAGTGCGTGTTCTCAGATTTTTGTTTCTCCTGCCCAATGTAAGAGGTTGGAAGAAAGAATAACCCAGGTGAGAGGGGTCTTTGATTATGCTGCCCGCTTTCCCAAGGCAGCGGGAGGTGTAGACAGAGTCAATACTGAGAGGCCTAGATAGAGTGGACGTGGAGAGGATGTTTCCACTTGTAGGAAAAACTAGAAGCAGAGGAGAACCATCTCAGACTAAAGGGACGATCCTTTAAAACAGAGACGAGGAGGAATTTCTCCAGCCAGAGGGTGGTGAATCTGTGGAACTCTTTGCCGCAGAAGGCTGTGGAGGCCAAATCACTGAGTGTCTTTAGGACAGAGATAGATAGGCTCTTGATTAATAAGGGGATCAGGGGTTATGGGGAGAAGGCAGGAGAATGGGGATGAGAAAATATCAGCCATGATTGAATGGCGGAGCAGACTCGATGGGCCGAGTGGCCTAATTCTGCTCCTATGTTTAATGGTTTTATGGCAGCCAATCAAGAGGCCAATTGAGGACAGCACTCAGAGCTGTCAACCCAATCACAGGTCTGATCCTCGGGAGTGCCACTGATAGAGGTGGCCACTGCTGAGGTTGTAGTTTGGGAGGGAGTGTGCCTCCATGTTGAGGTGCTCTCCATTCACCAGCTCCCCCCCCCCCCCCCCCCCACCCCCCCCACTCCCCCAAACTCACTCGTAGGCCGTCAAGGTGTATTCGTTTCTCCCTGTGGCTGAGGCCTGTCCTGTTGGCAGTAATACGGGTGGCCATTAATTTGTCAATTAATTTGCTTAATTCTTTTTTCTTTATTCTTTTTTGGGATGTGAGCGTGCCTGGCTGGACCAGCATCTGTTGCCCATCCCTAATTGCCCTCAAACTGAATGGTTTGCTGGGCCATTTCAGGGACAGTTTAAAAAAAAAGATATTTCATTCCAAACATACACAACACCAACAAAATACACAGTCCATCAAAGCTTAGTTAACCGTTTGTACAGTTTTTCCCCTTTTACTCCCTCCCTGCCCCCGCCGCAATGAACAGCTCCTCAAATATGGTCATGAAATGTCTCCACCACATCTCAAAACCCTCTTCTGACCACCTCAACTCAAACTTAATCTTCTCTAGCCGGAGAAAGTTGTGCAAGTTCCCCAGCCAGCCCGCCGCCCCCGGCAGTGTATCCAACCTCCAATTTAGCAAGATCGCTCGCGGGGCAATCAGAGAGGCGAAGGCCACGACGTCAACCACCTTCCCCTCCAGCAGCTCCGGCTCCTCTGGAACCCCGAAGATCGCCACCATGGGTCTGGCCTGACCTCAGCCCCCACTATCCTGGATAACGTCCCAAACACCGCCTCCCAAAAGCCCTCCAGCTTCTCGCAAACCCAGAACACGTGAGCATGATTCACTGGCCCTGCACACTTCTCACACCCATCAGTCACCCCCTGGAAGAACCCACTTGCGCTCGCCCGAGTCACCTGTACCCTGTTCACCACCTTGCTCATCTTCGTGCAGGAGGAGGTTGCGTTCACCCACCGCATCACCTCACTCCTGAGCCCCCAACCTATTTTCCTCCCCAACTCTTCCTCCAACCTAGCTTTATCCTCACCATCTGTGCCTCGCCCTGCACCCCAAACCACCCGTGTATATCCCCAATCCTACCCTCCTGCAAATCGTCAGGAAGCAGCAGTTGCTTC
Organism: Scyliorhinus torazame; assembly: GCF_047496885.1. Lineage (NCBI taxonomy): Eukaryota > Metazoa > Chordata > Chondrichthyes > Carcharhiniformes > Scyliorhinidae > Scyliorhinus > Scyliorhinus torazame. The sequence continues at coordinate 37,892,579 of NC_092738.1, forward strand.
AACAACGTGTACTCCGGTAACTGAAGGAACAGCCTGCCACTCCTTTCGTGCAAAGTCCCACACCTGCGTGTACCTCAACTCACTTCCCCATGGCAACGCAAACCTCTCCCACAGCTTGTCCAGCCCCACAAACTTCTCCTCCGACAATATATCCCTAACCTGCTCCAGCCCCGCCTCCCTCCACTTCCCAACCATCCCATCCATCTCCCCCTAGCTTAAACCTGTGGTTCCCACATGGTGGCGTCAGCACCGACATTTTGCCGAACTTAAAATGCCTCTTCAACTGGTTCCATATTCTGATCGTTGACTGCACCCCGTATACTTCCCCAGGGGCTAACGGCAATGGGGTCACCCCCGGGGCCCTCAAACTAGAATCCCTACAGGGCCCCTCCTCCAACCTGAATCACTCTTCCCCCTCCCCCCCGAACACCTCACCTTCTCCATGTTCATTTCAGAGGGGTATTTAAGAGACAACCACATTGCTGTGGGTCTGGAGTCACATGTAGGCCAGACCGGGTAAGGACGGCAGATTTCCTTCCCTCAAGTAAACCAGATGGGTTTTTAGCGACAATCGACGACAGTTGCCATGGTCACCATTACTGAGACTCGCGTTCAATTCCAGATTTTATGAACTGAATTGAAATTCCACTGGCTGCCATGGGGGCTTTGAACCCGTGTCCCCAGAGTTTAGCTTAGGGCCCTGGATTATTATGGACACTACCACTAGGCTACCATCTCCCCATTGATTAGACGCCTGCCTCCTACATACCTGCCTGTGCCTGCAGGAGGTCATCTACCTTCCAACACCATTTTACAAGGCCTTCGGCCTACCAGCCCTTCTCCAGAGGCTGGTAAAATCCAGTCCATTAACTCTGTTTCTCTCTTTCTGCCTGACTTGCTGAGTATTTTCAGCATTTTCTGTTTTTATTTCAGATTTCCAACATCCTCAGTATTTTGCTTTTGTTGTAAAGAGGCAAAGAGGTTGAGGGAGGGAATTCCAGAGCTTGGGACCCAGGCAGTTGAACGTACGGCCGCCAATGGTGAATAAGATTACGGATGTTCAACAGGCCAAAATGCGAGGAGCGCAGAGATCTTGGGGAGTTGTGGGGGAAATTCCTGCTCATCCGATACTGGGTGTGGGATAAGCAGTGTGCTCATTTCGAGACAGCGGAGGAGGCGAGAGAGGTGGGGGTGAGGTCGAGCTGGCTGTCCTCAGTGTGAAAACTAACGCTGTGCTTTCCGATGATGTCGCTGAGGGACAGCACGTCGATGTGAAATAGGAGGGGGTCAGCGATAGATCCTTGGGGGGGAGGGACACCAGAGGTAAGGGTGCGGGAACAGGAATGAAGCCATTGCCGGTGATTCACGGACTACGATTAGATAGATCAGAATGGGAGCCGGTGAGAGCCGTCACACCCAGCTTTAAGGAAACATGGAAGGAGAAACCACCACTCAACTCATTAATTCCACTCTGTAGGCAGATTGTGACAGAGACTCAAACCCACCGATTTTACCCTCTGAAGAAAACTTTGGGTTAGTTTAGCTCTGCCCCCTTGATATAAACAAGTGAGACTCTGGCACGGCCATTGAACTCAGCGAGACTTTCTCCATTCCTCACTACCTGCCATCCAGGGGCGATACGGTGGCTCAGTGATTGGCACTGCTGCCTCACAGCGCCAGGGTCCCAGGTTCAATTCCGGCCTTGGGTCACAGTCTGTGTGGAGTCTGCACATCCTCCCCGTGTGTGCGTGGGTTTCCTCCGGGTGCTCCGGTTTCCTCCCACAGTCCAAAGATGTGCAGGTTAGGTGGATTGGCCGTGATAAATTGTCCCTCAGTGTCCAAAGATGTGCAGGTTAGGTGGATTGGCCGTGTTAAATTGTCCCTTAGTGTCCAAAGATGTACAGGTTAGGTGGATTGGCCATGCTAAATTGTCCCTCAGTGTCCAAAGATGTGCAGGTTAGGTGGATTAGCCGTGTTAAATTGTCCCTTAGTGTCCAAAGATGTGCAGGTTAGGTGGATTGGCCATGCTAAATTGTCCCTTAGTGTCCAAAGATGTGCAGGTTAGGTGGATTGGCCATGTTAAATTGTCCCTTAGTGTCCAAAGATGTGCAGGTTAGGTGGATTGGCCATGTTAAATTGTCCCTTAGTGTCCAAAGATGTGCAGGTTAGGTGGATTGACCATGATAAATTGTCCCTTAGTGTCCAAAGATGTGCAGGTTAGGTGGATTGGCCATGCTAAATTGTCCCTTAGTGTCCAAAGATGTGCAGGTTAGGTGGATTGGCCATGTTAAATTGTCCCTTAGTGTCCAAAGATGTGCAGGTTAGGTGGATTGGCCATGCTAAATTGTCCCTTAGTGTCCAAAGATGTACAGGTTAGGTGGATTGGCCATGCTAAATTGTCCCTTAGTGTCCAAAGATGTGCAGGTTAGGTGGATTGGCCATGATAAATTGTCCCTTAGTGTCCAAAGATGTACAGGTTAGGTGGATTGGCCATGCTAAATTGTCCCTTAGTGTCCAAAGATGTGCAGGTTAGGTGGATTGGCCGTGTTAAATTGTCCCTTAGTGTCCAAAGATGTACAGGTTAGGTGGATTGGCCGTGTTAAATTGTCCCTCAGTGTCCAAAGGTGTGCAGGTTAGGTGAATTGGCCATGCTAAATTGTCCCTTAGTGTCCAAAGATGTACAGGTTAGGAGGATTGGCCATGTTAAATTGTCCCTCAGTGTCCAAAGATGCGCAGGTTAGGTGAATTGGCCATGCTACATTGTCCCTTAGTGTTCAAAATTGTCCCTTAGTGTCCAAAGATTAGGTGGGGTTACTGGGGATAGGGTGGGGGAGTGTGCCGGGGTGGGTGCTCTTCTGAAGGGTTAGTTCAAACTCGATGGTCCGAATGGCCTCCTGCTGCACTGTAGGTATCGTATGATCAATCCCCACCCCCCGCCCAGCTGTACTTTCCCTTCTAAACATTCACTCTGTTCCCAAACTGACTTTCACCCAGGGGGCGGGATTCTCCGTTCCTGAGACGAAGTGTTGACGCGGGGGCAGGATTCGTGGACTTTCACAACCGCAAAACTGGTGCCGCAACTGGATCGATTCAGCGACTGCGGAGGGGCTAGCACCGGGGCCACGTGGAACACAATCAATTCCAATGGAAACGGTGTGGGATTGGCCGGGTCCGTGATTGACACTCGGGAGGCTGACAGACTGCAGCCGCACACACACATTACACTCCCCGCACACACTCATCCCAGCCGCACACACACATTACACTCCCCACACACACTCATCCCAGCCGCACATACACATTGCACTACCCACACACACTCATCCCAGCCACACACACACATTACACTCCCCACACACACTCATCCCAGCCGCACACACACATTACACTCCCCACACACACTCATCCCAGCCGCACACACACATTACACTCCCCACACACCCTCATCCCAGCCGCACACACACATTACACTCCCCACACACACTCATCCCAGCCGCACACACACATTACACTCCCCACACACACTCATCCCAGCCACACACACACATTACACTCCCCACACACACTCATCCCAGCCACACATACACATTACACTCCCCACACACACTCATCCCAGCCGCACACACACATTACACTCCCCACACACACTCATCCCAGCCACACACACACATTACACTCCCCACACACACTCATCCCAGCCACACACACACATTACACTCCCCACACACGCTCATCCCAGCCGCACACACACATTACACTCCCCACACACACTAATCCCAGCCGCACACACACATTACACTCCCCACACACACTCATCCCAGTCACACACACATTACACTCCCCACACACACTCAACCCAGCCTCACACACACATTACACTCCCCACACACACTCACCCCAGCCTCACACACACATTACACTCCCCACACACACTCATCCCAGCCACACACACACATTACACACCCCACAAACACTCATCCCAGCCGCACACACACATTACACTCCCCACACACACTCATCCCAGCCACACACACACATTACACTCCCCACACACACTCATCCCAGCCGCACACACACATTACACTCCCCACACACACTCATCCCAGCCACACACACATTACACTCCCCACACACACTCATCCCAGCCTCACACACACATTACACTCCCCACACACACTCATCCCAGCCGCACATACACATTACACTCCCCACACACACTCATCCCAGCCGCACACACACATTACACTCCCCACACACCCTCATCCCAGCCGCACACACACATTACACTCCCCACACACACTCATCCCAGCCGCACACACACATTACACTCCCCACACACACTCATCCCAGCCGCACACACACATTACACTCCCCACACACACTCATCCCAGCCGCACACACACATTACACTCCCCACACACACTCATCCCAGCCGCACACACACATTACACTCCCCACACACACTCATCCCAGCCGCACACACACATTCCACTCCCCACACACACTCATCCCAGCCGCACACACACATTACACTCCCCACACACACTCATCCCAGCCGCACACACACATTACACTCCCCACACACACTCATCCCAGCCGCACACCCACATTACACTCCCCACACACACTCATCCCAGCCGCACATACACATTACACTCCCCACACACACTCATCCCAGCCGCACACACACATTACACTCCCCACACACCCTCATCCCAGCCGCACACACACATTACACTCCCCACACACACTCATCCCAGCCGCACACCCACATTACACTCCCCACACACACTCATCCCAGCCGCACACACACATTACACTCCCCACACACACTCATCCCAGCAGCACACACACATTACACTCCCCACACACATTACACTCCGCACACACACACTCATCCCAGCCACACACACACATTACACTCCGCACACACACTCATCCCAGCCGCACACACACACTACACTCCCCACACACACTCATCCCAGCCGCACACACACACTACACTCCCCACACACACTCATCCCAGCCGCACACACACATTACACTCCCCGCACACACTCACCCCAGCCACACACACACATTACACTCCCCACACACACTCATCCCAGCCACACATACACATTACACTCCCCACACACACTCATCCCAGCCGCACACACACATTACACTCCCCACACACACTCATCCCAGCCGCACACACACATTACACTCCCCGCACACACTCACCCCAGCCACACACACACATTACACTCCCCACACACACTCATCCCAGCCGCACACACACATTACACTCCCCACACACACTCATCCCAGCCGCGCACACACATTACACTCCCCACACACACTCATCCCAGCCGCACACACACATTACACTCCCCACACACACTCATCCCAGCCACACACACACATTGCACTCCCCAACACACACTCACCCCAGCCACACACACACATTACACTCCCCACACACACTCATCCCAGCCGCACACACACATTACACTCCCCACACACACACATCCCAGCCGCACACACACATTACACTCTCCACACACACTCATCCCAGCCGCACACACACATTACACACCCCCCACACACTCATCCCAGCCGCACACACACATTACACTCCCCACACACACTCATCCCAGCCGCACACACACATTACACTCCCCACACACACTCATCCCAGCCGCACACACACACTACACTCCCCACACACACTCATCCCAGCCGCACACACACATTACACTCCCCACACACACATCCCAGCAACACACACACATTACACTCCCCGCACACACTCATCCCAGCCACACACACACATTACACTCCCCACACACACTCATCCCAGCCACACACACACATTACACTCCCCACACACACTCATCCCAGCCGCACACACACATTACACTCCCCACACACACTCATCCCAGCCGCACACACACATTACACTCCCCACACACACTCATCCCAGCCGCACACACACATTACACTCCCCACACACACTCATCCCAGCCACACACACACATTACACTCCCCACACACACTCATCCCAGCCTCACACACACATTACACTCCCCACACACACTCATCCCAGCCGCACACACACATTACACTCCCCACACACACTCATCCCAGCCACACACACACATTACACTCCCCACACACACTCATCCCAGCCGCACACACACATTACACTCCCCACACACACTCACCCCAGCCACACACACAAATTACACTCCGCACACACACTCATCCCAGCCACACACACACATTACACTCCCCACACACACTCATCCCAGCCGCACACACACATTACACTCCCCACACACACTCATCCCAGCCGCACCCACATTGCACTCCCCACACACACTCATCCCAGCCGCACACACAGATTACACTCCCCACACACACTCATCCCAGCCACACACACACATTACACTCCCCACACACACTCATCCCAGCCACACACACACATTACACTCCCCACACACACTCATGCCAGCCACACACACACATCACACTTCCCACACACACTCATCCCAGCCGCACACACACATTACACTCTCCACACACACTCATCCCAGCCGCGCACACACATTACACTCTCCACACACACTCATCCCAGCCACACACACACATTACACTCCCCACACACACTCATCCCAGCCGCACACACACACATTACACTCCCCAAACACACTCATCCCAGCCGCACACACACATTACACTCCCCAGACACACTCATCCCAGCCACACACACACATTACACTCCCCACACACACTCATCCCAGCCGCACACACACATTACACTCCCCACACACACTCATCCCAGCCGCATACACACATTACACTCCCCACACACACTCATCCCAGCCGCACACACATTACACTCCCCACACACACTCATCCCAGCCACACACACACATTACACTCCCCACACACACTCAACCCACACACACACACATTACACTCCCCGCACACACTCATCCCAGCCACACATACACATTACACTCCCCACACACACTCATCCCAGCCACACACACACATTACACTCCCCACACACACTCATCCCAGCCGCACACACACATTACTCTCCACACACACTCATCCCAGCCGCACACACACATTACACTCCCCACACACACTCATCCCAGCCGCACACACACATTACACTCTCCACACACACTCATCCCAGCCGCACACACACATTACACTCCCCACACACACTCATCCCAGCCGCACACATACATTACACTCCCCACACACACTCATCCCAGCCGCGCACACATTACACTCCCCACACACACCCATCCCAGCCGCACACACACATTACACTCCCCACACACACTCATCCCAGCCGCACACACATTACACTCCCCACACACACTCATCCCAGCCGCACACACATTACACTCCCCACACACACTCACCCCAGCCGCACACACACATTACACTCCCCACACACACTCATCCCAGCCACACACACACATTACACTCCCCACACACACTCATCCCAGCCACACACACACATTGCACTCCCCACACACACTCATCCCAGCCGCACACACAAATTACACTCCCCACACACACTCACCCCAGCCTCACACACACATTACACTCCCCACACACACTCACCCCAGCCGCACACACACATTACACTCGCCACACACACTCATCCCAGTCACACACACATTACACTCCCCACACACACTCATCCCAGCCGCACACACACATTACACTCCCCACACACACTCATCCCAGCCGCACACACACATTACACTCCCCACACACACTCATCCCAGCCGCACACACACATTACACTCCCCACACACACTCACCCCAGCCGCACACACACATTACACTCGCCACACACACTCATCCCAGTCACACACACATTACACTCCCCACACACACTCATCCCAGTCACACACACATTACACTCCCCACACACACTCATCCCAGCCGCACACACACATTACACTCCCCACACACACTCATCCCAGCCGCACACACACATTACACTCCCCACACACACTCACCCCAGCCTCACACACACATTACACTCCCCACACACACGCATCCCAGCCGCACACACACATTACACTCCCCACACACACTCATCCCAGCCACACACACACATTACACACCCCACAAACACTCATCCCAGCCGCACACACACATTACACTCCCCACACACACTCATCCCAGCCACACACACACATTACACTCCCCACACACACTCATCCCAGCCGCACACACACATTACACTCCCCACACACACTCATCCCAGCCACACACACATTACACTCCCCACACACACTCATCCCAGCCTCACACACACATTACACTCCCCACACACACTCATCCCAGCCGCACATACACATTACACTCCCCACACACACTCATCCCAGCCGCACACACACATTACACTCCCCACACACCCTCATCCCAGCCGCACACACACATTACACTCCCCACACACACTCATCCCAGCCGCACACACACATTACACTCCCCACACACACTCATCCCAGCCGCACACACACATTACACTCCCCACACACACTCATCCCAGCCGCACACACACATTACACTCCCCACACACACTCATCCCAGCCGCACACACACATTACACTCCCCACACACACTCATCCCAGCCGCACACACACATTCCACTCCCCACACACACTCATCCCAGCCGCACACACACATTACACTCCCCACACACACTCATCCCAGCCGCACACACACATTACACTCCCCACACACACTCATCCCAGCCGCACACCCACATTACACTCCCCACACACACTCATCCCAGCCGCACATACACATTACACTCCCCACACACACTCATCCCAGCCGCACACACACATTACACTCCCCACACACCCTCATCCCAGCCGCACACACACATTACATTCCCCACACACACTCATCCCAGCCGCACACCCACATTACACTCCCCACACACACTCATCCCAGCCGCACACACACATTACACTCCCCACACACACTCATCCCAGCAGCACACACACATTACACTCCCCACACACATTACACTCCGCACACACACACTCATCCCAGCCACACACACACATTACACTCCGCACACACACTCATCCCAGCCGCACACACACACTACACTCCCCACACACACTCATCCCAGCCGCACACACACACTACACTCCCCACACACACTCATCCCAGCCGCACACACACATTACACTCCCCGCACACACTCACCCCAGCCACACACACACATTACACTCCCCACACACACTCATCCCAGCCACACATACACATTACACTCCCCACACACACTCATCCCAGCCGCACACACACATTACACTCCCCACACACACTCATCCCAGCCGCACACACACATTACACTCCCCGCACACACTCACCCCAGCCACACACACACATTACACTCCCCACACACACTCATCCCAGCCGCACACACACATTACACTCCCCACACACACTCATCCCAGCCGCGCACACACATTACACTCCCCACACACACTCATCCCAGCCGCACACACACATTACACTCCCCACACACACTCATCCCAGCCACACACACACATTGCACTCCCCAACACACACTCACCCCAGCCACACACACACATTACACTCCCCACACACACTCATCCCAGCCGCACACACACATTACACTCCCCACACACACACATCCCAGCCGCACACACACATTACACTCTCCACACACACTCATCCCAGCCGCACACACACATTACACACCCCCCACACACTCATCCCAGCCGCACACACACATTACACTCCCCACACACACTCATCCCAGCCGCACACACACATTACACTCCCCACACACACTCATCCCAGCCGCACACATACACTACACTCCCCACACACACTCATCCCAGCCGCACACACACATTACACTCCCCACACACACATCCCAGCAACACACACACATTACACTCCCCGCACACACTCATCCCAGCCACACACACACATTACACTCCCCACACACACTCATCCCAGCCACACACACACATTACACTCCCCACACACACTCATCCCAGCCGCACACACACATTACACTCCCCACACACACTCATCCCAGCCGCACACACACATTACACTCCCCACACACACTCATCCCAGCCGCACACACACATTACACTCCCCACACACACTCATCCCAGCCTCACACACACATTACACTCCCCACACACACTCATCCCAGCCGCACACACACATTACACTCCCCACACACACTCATCCCAGCCACACACACACATTACACTCCCCACACACACTCATCCCAGCCGCACACACACATTACACTCCCCACACACACTCACCCCAGCCACACACACAAATTACACTCCGCACACACACTCATCCCAGCCACACACACACATTACACTCCCCACACACACTCATCCCAGCCGCACACACACATTACACTCCCCACACACACTCATCCCAGCCGCACCCACATTACACTCCCCACACACACTCATCCCAGCCGCACACACAGATTACACTCCCCACACACACTCATCCCAGCCACACACACACATTACACTCCCCACACACACTCATCCCAGCCACACACACACATTACACTCCCCACACACACTCATGCCAGCCACACACACACATCACACTTCCCACACACACTCATCCCAGCCGCACACACACATTACACTCTCCACACACACTCATCCCAGCCGCGCACACACATTACACTCTCCACACACACTCATCCCAGCCACACACACACATTACACTCCCCACACACACTCATCCCAGCCGCACACACACACATTACACTCCCCAAACACACTCATCCCAGCCGCACACACACATTACACTCCCCAGACACACTCATCCCAGCCACACACACACATTACACTCCCCACACACACTCATCCCAGCCGCACACACACATTACACTCCCCACACACACTCATCCCAGCCGCATACAAACATTACACTCCCCACACACACTCATCCCAGCCGCACACACATTACACTCCCCACACACACTCATCCCAGCCACACACACACATTACACTCCCCACACACACTCAACCCACACACACACACATTACACTCCCCGCACACACTCATCCCAGCCACACATACACATTACACTCCCCACACACACTCATCCCAGCCACACACACACATTACACTCCCCACACACACTCATCCCAGCCGCACACACACATTACTCTCCACACACACTCATCCCAGCCGCACACACACATTACACTCCCCACACACACTCATCCCAGCCGCACACACACATTACACTCTCCACACACACTCATCCCAGCCGCACACACACATTACACTCCCCACACACACTCATCCCAGCCGCACACATACATTACACTCCCCACACACACTCATCCCAGCCGCGCACACATTACACTCCCCACACACACCCATCCCAGCCGCACACACACATTACACTCCCCACACACACTCATCCCAGCCGCACACACATTACACTCCCCACACACACTCATCCCAGCCGCACACACATTACACTCCCCACACACACTCACCCCAGCCGCACACACACATTACACTCCCCACACACACTCATCCCAGCCACACACACACATTACACTCCCCACACACACTCATCCCAGCCACACACACACATTGCACTCCCCACACACACTCATCCCAGCCGCACACACAAATTACACTCCCCACACACACTCATCCCAGCCGCACACACACATTACACTCCCCACACACACTCACCCCAGCCTCACACACACATTACACTCCCCACACACACGCATCCCAGCCGCACACACACATTACACTCCCCACACACACTCATCCCAGCCGCACACACACATTACACTCTCCACACACACTCATCCCAGCCGCACACACACATTACACTCCCCACACACACTCATCCCAGCCGCACACACACATTACACTCCCCACACACACTCATCCCAGCCGCACACACACATTACACTCCCCACCCACCCTCATCCCAGCCGCACACACACATTACACTCCCCACACACACTCATCCCAGCCGCACACCCACATTACACTCCCCACACACACTCATCCCAGCCGCACACACACATTACACTCCCCACACACACTCATCCCAGCAGCACACACACATTACACTCCCCACACACATTACACTCCGCACACACACACTCATCCCAGCCACACACACACACATTACACTCCCCACACACACTCATCCCAGCCGCACACACACATTACACTCCCCGCACACACTCACCCCAGCCACACACACACACATTACACTCCCCACACACACTCATCCCAGCCACACATACACATTACACTCCCCACACACACTCATCCCAGCCGCACACACACATTACACTCCCCACACACACTCATCCCAGCCGCACACACACATTACACTCCCCGCACACACTCACCCCAGCCACACACACACATTACACTCCCCACACACACTCATCCCAGCCGCACACACACATTACACTCCCCACACACACTCATCCCAGCCGCGCACACACATTACACTCCCCACACACACTCATCCCAGCCGCACACACACATTACACTCCCCACACACACTCATCCCAGCCACACACACACATTGCACTCCCCAACACACACTCACCCCAGCCACACGCACACATTACACTCCCCACACACACTCATCCCAGCCGCACACACACATTACACTCCCCACACACACACATCCCAGCCGCACACACACATTACACTCTCCACACACACTCATCCCAGCCGCACACACACATTACACACCCCCCACACACTCATCCCAGCCGCACACACACATTACACTCCCCACACACACTCATCCCAGCCGCACACACACATTACACTCCCCACACACACTCATCCCAGCCGCACACACACACTACACTCCCCACACACACTCATCCCAGCCGCACACACACATTACACTCCCCACACACACATCCCAGCAACACACACACATTACACTCCCCACACACACTCATCCCAGCCGCACACACACATTACACTCCCCACACACACTCATCCCAGCCGCACACACACATTACACTCCCCGCACACACTCATCCCAGCCACACACACACATTACACTCCCCACACACACTCATCCCAGCGGCACACGCACATTACACTCCCCACACACACTCATCCCAGACAGACACACACACTACACTCCCCACACACACTCATCCCAGCCGCACACACACATTACACTCCCCACACACACATCCCAGCAACACACACACATTACACTCCCCGCACACACTCATCCCAGCCACACACACACATTACACTCCCCACACACACTCATCCCAGCCACACACACACATTACACTCCCCACACACACTCATCCCAGCCGCACACACACATTACACTCCCCACACACACTCATCCCAGCCGCACACACACATTACACTCCCCACACACACTCATCCCAGCCGCACACACACATTACACTCCCCACACACACTCATCCCAGCCACACACACACATTACACTCCCCACACACACTCATCCCAGCCTCACACACATTACACTCCCCACACACACTCATCCCAGCCGCACACAGACATTACACACCCCACACACACTCATCCCAGCCACACACACACATTACACTCCCCACACACACTCATCCCAGCCGCACACACACATTACACTCCCCACACACACTCACCCCAGCCACACACACAAATTACACTCCGCACACACACTCATCCCAGCCACACACACACATTACACTCCCCACACACACTCATCCCAGCCGCACACACACATTACACTCCCCACACACACTCATCCCAGCCGCACCCACATTACACTCCCCACACACACTCATCCCAGCCGCACACACAGATTACACTCCCCACACACACTCATCCCAGCCACACACACACATTACACTACCCACACACACTCATCCCAGCCACACACACACATTACACTCCCCACACACACTCATGCCAGCCACACACACACATCACACTTCCCACACACACTCATCCCAGCCGCACACACACATTACACTCTCCACACACACTCATCCCAGCCGCGCACACACATTACACTCTCCACACACACTCATCCCAGCCACACACACACATTACACTCCCCACACACACTCATCCCAGCCGCACACACACACATTACACTCCCCAAACACACTCATCCCAGCCGCACACACACATTACACTCCCCAGACACACTCATCCCAGCCACACACACACATTACACTCCCCACACACACTCATCCCAGCCGCACACACACATTACACTCCCCACACACACTCATCCCAGCCGCATACACACATTACACTCCCCGCACACACTCATCCCAGCCACACACACACAATACACTCCCCACACACACTCATCCCAGCCGCACACACACATTACTCTCCACACACATTACTCTCCACACACACACTCATCCCAGCCACACACACACATTACACTCCCCACACACACTCATCCCAGCCACACACACACATTACACTCCCCACACACACTCATCCCAGCCGCACACACACATTACACTCCCCACACACGCTCATCCCAGCCGCACACTCACATTACACTCCCCACACACACTCATCCCAGCCACACACACACATTACACTCCCCACACACACTCATCCCAGCCACACACACACATTACACTCCCCACACACACTCATCCCAGCCACACACACACATTACACTCCCCACACACACTCATCCCAGCCGCACACACACATTACACTCCCCACACACACTCATCCCAGCCGCACACACACATTACACTCCCCACACACACTCATCCCAGCCACACACACACATTACACTCCCCACACACACTCATCCCAGCCACACACACACATTACACTCCCCACACACACTCATCCCAGTCACACACACACATTACACTCCCCACACACACTCATCCCAGCCACACACACACATTACACTCCCCACACACACTCATCCCAGCCACACACACACATTACACTCCCCACACACACTCATCCCAGCCACACACACACATTACACTCCCCACACACACTCATCCCAGCCGCACACTCACATTACACTCCCCACACACACTCATCCCAGCCACACACACACATTACACTCCCCACACACACTCATCCCAGCCACACACACACATTACACTCCCCACACACACTCATCCCAGCCGCACACACACATTACACTCCCCACACACACTCATCCCAGCCGCACACACACATTACACTCCCCACACACACTCATCCCAGCCGCACACACACATTACACTCCCCACACACACTCATCCCAGCCACACACACACATTACACTCCCCACACACACTCATCCCAGTCACACACACACATTACACTCCCCACACACACTCATCCCAGCCGCACACACATTACACTCCCCACACACACTCATCCCAGCCACACACACACATTACACTCCCCACACACACTCATCCCACACACACACACATTACACTCCCCGCACACACTCATCCCAGCCACACATACACATTACACTCCCCACACACACTCATCCCAGCCACACACACACATTACACTCCCCACACACACTCATCCCAGCCGCACACACACATTACTCTCCACACACACTCATCCCAGCCGCACACACACATTACACTCCCCACACACACTCATCCCAGCCGCACACACACATTACACTCTCCACACACACTCATCCCAGCCGCACACACACATTACACTCCCCACACACACTCATCCCAGCCGCACACATACATTACACTCCCCACACACACTCATCCCAGCCGCGCACACATTACACTCCCCACACACACCCATCCCAGCCGCACACACACATTACACTCCCCACACACACTCATCCCAGCCGCACACACATTACACTCCCCACACACACTCATCCCAGCCGCACACACATTACACTCCCCACACACACTCACCCCAGCCGCACACACACATTACACTCCCCACACACACTCATCCCAGCCACACACACACATTACACTCCCCACACACACTCATCCCAGCCACACACACACATTGCACTCCCCACACACACTCATCCCAGCCGCACACACAAATTACACTCCCCACACACACTCATCCCAGCCGCACACACACATTACACTCCCCACACACACTCACCCCAGCCTCACACACACATTACACTCCCCACACACACGCATCCCAGCCGCACACACACATTACACTCCCCACACACACTCATCCCAGCCGCACACACACATTACACTCTCCACACACACTCATCCCAGCCGCACACACACATTACACTCCCCACACACACTCATCCCAGCCGCACACACACATTACACTTCCCACACACACTCATCCCAGCCGCACACACACATTACACTCCCCACACACACTCATCCCAGCCGCACACACACATTACACTCCCCACACACACTCATCCCAGCCGCACACACACATTACACTCCCCGCACACACTCATCCCAGCCACACACACACATTACACTCCCCACACACACTCATCCCAGCCGCACACACACATTACACTCTCCACACACACTCATCCCAGCCGCACACACACATTACACTCCCCACACACACTCATCCCAGCCACACACACACATTACACTCCCCACACACACTCATCCCAGCCTCACACACATTACACTCCCCACACACACTCATCCCAGCCGCACACACACATTACACTCCCCACACACACTCATCCCAGCCACACACACATTACACTCCCCACACGCGCTCATCCCAGCCGCACACACACATTACACTCCCCACACACACTAATCCCAGCCGCACACACACATTACACTCCCCACACACACTCATCCCAGCCGCACACACATTACACTTCCCACACACGCTCATCCCAGCCGCACACACACATTACACTCCCCACACACACTAATCCCAGCCGCACACACACATTACACTCCCCACACACACTCATCCCAGTCACACACACATTACACTCCCCACACACACTCACCACAGCCTCACACACACATTACACTCCCCACACACACTCACCCCAGCCTCACACACACATTACACTCCCCACACACACTCATCCCAGCCACACACACACATTACACACCCCACACACACTCATCCCAGCCGCACACACACATTACACTCCCCACACACTCATCCCAGCCACACACACACATTACACTCCCCACACACACTCATCCCAGCCGCACACACACATTACACTCCCCACACACACTCATCCCAGCCACACACACATTACACTCCCCACACACACTCATCCCAGCCTCACACACACATTACACTCCCCACACACACTCATCCCAGCCGCACATACACATTACACTCCCCACACACACTCATCCCAGCCGCACACACACATTACACTCCCCACACACACTCATCCCAGCCGCACACACACATTCCACTCCCCACACACACTCATCCCAGCCGCACACACACATTACACTCCCCACACACACTCATCCCAGCCGCACACACACATTACACTCCCCACACACACTCATCCCAGCCGCACACCCACATTACACTCCACACACACACTCATCCCAGCCGCACATACACATTACACTCCCCACACACACTCATCCCAGCCGCACACACACATTACACTCCCCACACACCCTCATCCCAGCCGCACACACACATTACACTCCCCACACACACTCATCCCAGCCGCACACCCACATTACACTCCCCACACACACTCATCCCAGCCGCACACACACATTACACTCCCCACACACACTCATCCCAGCCGCACACACACATTACACTCCCCACACACATTACACTCCGCACACACACACTCATCCCAGCCACACACACACATTACGCTCCGCACACACACTCATCCCAGCCGCACACACACATTACACTCTCCACACACACTCATCCCAGCCGCACACACACATTACACTCCCCACACACTCTCATCCCAGCCGCACACACACATTACAGTCCTCACACACTCATCCCAGCCACACACACACACTACACTCCCCACACACACTCATCCCAGCCGCACACACACACTACACTCCCCACACACACTCATCCCAGCCGCACACACACATTACACTCCCCGCACACACTCACCCCAGCCACACACACACATTACACTCCCCACACACACTCATCCCAGCCACACACACACATTACACTCCCCGCACACACTCATCCCAGCCACACACACACATTACACTCCCCAAACACACTCATCCCAGCCGCACACACACATTACACTCTCCACACACACTCATCCCAGCCGCACACACACATTACACTCCCCACACACACTCATCCCAGCCACACACACACATTACACTCCCCACACACACTCACCCCAGCCTCACACACATTACACTCCCCACACACACTCATCCCAGCCGCACACACACATTACACTCCCCACACACACTCATCCCAGCCACACACACATTACACTCCCCACACGCGCTCATCCCAGCCGCACACACACATTACACTCCCCACACACACTAATCCCAGCCGCACACACACATTACACTCCCCACACACACTCATCCCAGCCGCACACACATTACACTTCCCACACACGCTCATCCCAGCCGCACACACACATTACACTCCCCACACACACTAATCCCAGCCGCACACACACATTACACTCCCCACACACACTCATCCCAGTCACACACACATTACACTCCCCACACACACTCACCCCAGCCGCACACACACATTACACTCCCCACACACACTCATCCCAGCCGCACACACATTACACTTCCCACACACGCTCATCCCAGCCGCACACACACATTACACTCCCCACACACACTAATCCCAGCCGCACACACACATTACACTCCCCACACACACTCATCCCAGTCACACACACATTACACTCCCCACACACACTCACCCCAGCCTCACACACACATTACACTCCCCACACACACTCACCCCAGCCTCACACACACATTACACTCCCCACACACACTCATCCCAGCCACACACACACATTACACACCCCACACACACTCATCCCAGCCGCACACACACATTACACTCCCCACACACTCATCCCAGCCACACACACACATTACACTCCCCACACACACTCATCCCAGCCGCACACACACATTACACTCCCCACACACACTCATCCCAGCCACACACACATTACACTCCCCACACACACTCATCCCAGCCTCACACACACATTACACTCCCCACACACACTCATCCCAGCCGCACATACACATTACACTCCCCACACACACTCATCCCAGCCGCACACACACATTACACTCCCCACACACACTCATCCCAGCCGCACACACACATTCCACTCCCCACACACACTCATCCCAGCCGCACACACACATTACACTCCCCACACACACTCATCCCAGCCGCACACACACATTACACTCCCCACACACACTCATCCCAGCCGCACACCCACATTACACTCCACACACACACTCATCCCAGCCGCACATACACATTACACTCCCCACACACACTCATCCCAGCCGCACACACACATTACACTCCCCACACACCCTCATCCCAGCCGCACACACACATTACACTCCCCACACACACTCATCCCAGCCGCACACCCACATTACACTCCCCACACACACTCATCCCAGCCGCACACACACATTACACTCCCCACACACACTCATCCCAGCCGCACACACACATTACACTCCCCACACACATTACACTCCGCACACACACACTCATCCCAGCCACACACACACATTACGCTCCGCACACACACTCATCCCAGCCGCACACACACATTACACTCCCCACACACACTCATCCCAGCCGCACACACACATTACACTCCCCACACACTCTCATCCCAGCCGCACACACACATTACAGTCCTCACACACTCATCCCAGCCACACACACACACTACACTCCCCACACACACTCATCCCAGCCGCACACACACACTACACTCCCCACACACACTCATCCCAGCCGCACACACACATTACACTCCCCGCACACACTCACCCCAGCCACACACACACATTACACTCCCCACACACACTCATCCCAGCCACACATACACATTACTCTCCCCACACACACTCATCCCAGCCGCACACACACATTACACTCCCCACACACACTCATCCCAGCCGCACACACACATTACACTCCCCGCACACACTCACCCCAGCCACACACACACATTACACTCCCCACACACACTCATCCCAGCCGCACACACACATTACACTCCCCACGCACACTCATCCCAGCCGCGCACACACATTACACTCCCCACACACACTCATCCCAGCCGCACACACACATTACACTCCCCACACACACTCATCCCAGCCACACACACACATTGCACTCCCCAACACACACTCACCCCAGCCACACACACACATTACACTCCCCACACACACTCATCCCAGCCGCACACACACATTACACTCCCCACACACACACATCCCAGCCGCACACACACATTACACTCTCCACACACACTCATCCCAGCCGCACACACACATTACACACCCCCCACACACTCATCCCAGCCGCACACACACATTACACTCCCCACACACACTCATCCCAGCCGCACACACACATTACACTCCCCACACACACTCATCCCAGCCGCACACACACATTACACTCCCCACACACACTCATCCCAGCCGCACACACACACTACACTCCCCACACACACTCATCCCAGCCGCACACACACATTACACTCCCCACACACACATCCCAGCAACACACACACATTACACTCCCCGCACACACTCATCCCAGCCACACACACACATTACACTCCCCACACACACTCATCCCAGCCACACACACACATTACACTCCCCACACACACTCATCCCAGCCGCACACACACATTACACTCCCCACACACACTCATCCCAGCCGCACACACACATTACACTCCCCACACACACTCATCCCAGCCGCACACACACATTACACTCCCCACACACACTCATCCCAGCCACACACACACATTACACTCCCCACACACACTCATCCCAGCCTCACACACACATTACACTCCCCACACACACTCATCCCAGCCGCACACACACATTACACTCCCCACACACACTCATCCCAGCCACACACACACATTACACTCCCCACACACACTCATCCCAGCCGCACACACACATTACACTCCCCACACACACTCACCCCAGCCACACACACAAATTACACTCCGCACACACACTCATCCCAGCCACACACACACGTTACACTCCCCACACACACTCATCCCAGCCGCACACACACATTACACTCCCCACACACACTCATCCCAGCCGCACCCACATTACACTCCCCACACACACTCATCCCAGCCGCACACACAGATTACACTCCCCACACACACTCATCCCAGCTACACACACACATTACACTCCCCACACACACTCATCCCAGCCACACACACACATTACACTCCCCACACACACTCATCCCAGCCACACACACACATCACACTTCCCACACACACTCACCCCAGCCGCACACACACATTACACTCTCCACACACACTCATCCCAGCCGCGCACACACATTACACTCTCCACACACACTCATCCCAGCCACACACACACATTACACTCCCCACACACACTCATCCCAGCCGCACACACACACATTACACTCCCCAAACACACTCATCCCAGCCGCACACACACATTACACTCCCCAGACACACTCATCCCAGCCACGCACACACATTACACTCCCCACACACACTCATCCCAGCCGCACACACACATTACACTCCCCACACACACTCATCCCAGCCGCATACACACATTACACTCCCCGCACACACTCATCCCAGCCACACACACACAATACACTCCCCACACACACTCATCCCAGCCGCACACACACATTACTCTCCACACACACACTCATCCCAGCCACACACACACATTACACTCCCCACACACACTCATCCCAGCCACACACACACATTACACTCCCCACACACACTCATCCCAGCCGCACACACATTACACTCACCACACACACTCATCCCAGCCGCACACTCACATTACACTCCCCACACACACTCATCCCAGCCACACACACACATTACACTCCCCACACACACTCATCCCAGCCACACACACACATTACACTCCCCACACACACTCATCCCAGCCGCACACACACATTACACTCCCCACACACACTCATCCCAGCCGCACACACACATTACACTCCCCACACACACTCATCCCAGCCACACACACACATTACACTCCCCACACACACTCATCCCAGCCACACACACACATTACACTCCCCACACACACTCATCCCAGTCACACACACACATTACACTCCCCACACACACTCATCCCAGCCGCACACACATTACACTCCCCACACACACTCATCCCAGCCACACACACACATTACACTCCCCACACACACTCATCCCAGCCACACACACACATTACACTCCCCGCACACACTCATCCCAGCCACACATACACATTACACACCCCACACACACTCATCCCAGCCGCACATGCACATCACACTCCCCACACACACTCATCCCAGCTGCACACACACATCACACTCCCCAAACACACTCATCCCAGTCACACACACACATTACACTCCCCACACACACTCATCCCAGCCACACACACATTACACTCCCCACACACACTCATCCCAGCCTCACACACACATTACACTCCCCGCACACACTCATCCCAGCCACACACACACAATACACTCCCCACACACACTCATCCCAGCCGCACACACACATTACTCTCCACACACACACTCATCCCAGCCACACACACACATTACACTCCCCACACACACTCATCCCAGCCACACACACACATTACACTCCCCACACACACTCATCCCAGCCGCACACACACATTACACTCCCCACACACACTCATCCCAGACGCACACTCACATTACACTCCCCACACACACTCATCCCAGCCACACACACACATTACACTCCCCACACACACTCATCCCAGCCACACACACACATTACACTCCCCACACACACTCATCCCAGCCGCACACACACATTACACTCCCCACACACACTCATCCCAGCCGCACACACACATTACACTCCCCACACACACTCATCCCAGCCACACACACACATTACACTCCCCACACACACTCATCCCAGCCACACACACACATTACACTCCCCACACACACTCATCCCAGTCACACACACACATTACACTCCCCACACACACTCATCCCAGCCGCACACACATTACACTCCCCACACAAACTCATCCCAGCCACACACACACATTACACTCCCCACACACACTCATCCCACACACACACACATTGCACTCCCCGCACACACTCATCCCAGCCACACATACACATTACACACCCCACACACACTCATCCCAGCCGCACATGCACATCACACTCCCCACACACACTCATCCCAGCTGCACACACACATCACACTCCCCAAACACACTCATCCCAGTCACACACACACATTACACTCCCAACACACACTCATCCCAGCCACACACACATTACACTCCCCACACACACTCATCCCAGCCTCACACACACATTATACTCCCCACACA
Organism: Scyliorhinus torazame; assembly: GCF_047496885.1. Lineage (NCBI taxonomy): Eukaryota > Metazoa > Chordata > Chondrichthyes > Carcharhiniformes > Scyliorhinidae > Scyliorhinus > Scyliorhinus torazame. The sequence continues at coordinate 37,916,293 of NC_092738.1, forward strand.
CACTCATCCCAGCCACACACACACATTACACTCCCCACACACACTCATCCCAGCCACACACACACAATACACTCCCCACACACACTCATCCCAGCCACACACACACATTACACTCCCCACACACACTCATCCCAGCCGCACACACACATTACACTCCCCACACACACTCATCCCAGCCGCACACACACATTACACTCCCCACACACACTCATCCCAGCCGCACACACACATTACGCTCCCCACACACACTCATCCCAGCCGCACACACACATTACACTCCCCACACACACTCATCCCAGCCACACACACACATTACACTCCCCACACACACTCATCCCAGCCGCACACACACATTACACTCCCCACACACACTCATCCCAGCCACACACACACATTACACTCCCCACACACACTCATCCCAGCCGCACACACACATTACACTCCCCAAACACACCCATCCCAGCCACACACACACATTACACTCCCCACACACACTCATCCCAGCCGCACACACACATTACACTCCCCACACACACTCATCCCAGCCACACACACACATTACACTCCCCACACACACTCATCCCAGCCGCACACACACATTACTCTCCACACACACTCATCCCAGCCGCACACACACATTACACTCCCCACACACACTCATCCCAGCCGCACACACACATTACACTCTCCACACACACTCATCCCAGCCGCACACACACATTACACTCCCCACACACACTCATCCCAGCCGCACACATACATTACACTCCCCACACACACTCATCCCAGCCGCGCACACATTACACTCCCCACACACACCCATCCCAGCCGCACACACACATTACACTCCCCACACACACTCATCCCAGCCGCACACACATTACACTCCCCACACACACTCATCCCAGCCGCACACACATTACACTCCCCACACACACTCACCCCAGCCGCACACACACATTACACTCCCCACACACACTCATCCCAGCCACACACACACATTACACTCCCCACACACACTCATCCCAGCCACACACACACATTGCACTCCCCACACACACTCATCCCAGCCGCACACACAAATTACACTCCCCACACACACTCATCCCAGCCGCACACACACATTACACTCCCCACACACACTCACCCCAGCCTCACACACACATTACACTCCCCACACACACGCATCCCAGCCGCACACACACATTACACTCCCCACACACACTCATCCCAGCCGCACACACACATTACACTCCCCACACACACTCATCCCAGCCGCACACACACATTACACTCCCCACACACACTCATCCCAGCCGCACACACACATTACACTCCCCACACACACTCATCCCAGCCGCACACACACATTACACTCCCCGCACACACTCATCCCAGCCACACACACACATTACACTCCCCACACACACTCATCCCAGCCGCACACACACATTACACTCTCCACACACACTCATCCCAGCCGCACACACACATTACACTCCGCACACACACTCATCCCAGCCACACACACATTACACTCCCCACACACACTCATCCCAGCCGCACACACACATTACACTCTCCACACACACTCATCCCAGCCGCACACACACATTACACTCCCCACACACACTCATCCCAGCCGCGCACACACATTACACTCTCCACACACTCTCATCCCAGCCGCACACACACATTACACTCCCCACACACTCTCATCCCAGACACACACACACATTACAATCCCCACACACACTCATCCCAGCCGCACATACACATTACACTCCCCACACACGCTCACCCCAGCCGCACACACACATTACACTCCCCACACACACTCATCCCAGCCTCACACACACATTACACTCCCCACACACACTCATCCCAGCCACACACACACATTACACTCCCCACACACACTCATCCCAGCCACACACACACATTACACTCCCCACACACACTCACCCCAGCCGCACAAACATTACACTCCCCACACACACTCACCCCAGCCACACACACACATTACACTCCCCACACACACTCATCCCAGCCGCACACACATTACACTCCCCACACACACTCATCCCAGCCGCACACACATTACACTCCCCACACACACTCATCCCAGCCGCACACACACATTACACTCCCCACACACACTCATCCCAGCCGCACACACATTACACTCCCCACACACACTCATCCCAGCAGCACACACACATTACACTCCCCACACACACTCATCCCAGCCGCACACACACATTACACTCTCCACACACACTCATCCCAGCCGCACACACACATTACACTCCCCACACACACTCATCCCAGCCGCACACATACATTACACTCCCCACACACACTCATCCCAGCCGCGCACACATTACACTCCCCACACACACCCATCCCAGCCGCACACACACATTACACTCCCCACACACACTCATCCCAGCCGCACACACATTACACTCCCCACACACACTCATCCCAGCCGCACACACATTACACTCCCCACACACACTCACCCCAGCCGCACACACACATTACACTCCCCACACACACACATCCCAGCCACACACACACATTACACTCCCCACCCACACTCATCCCAGCCGCACACACACATTACACTCCCCACACACACTCATCCCAGCCGCACACACACATTACACTCCCCACACACACTCATCCCAGCCACACACACACATTGCACTCCCCAACACACACTCACCCCAGCCACACACACACATTACACTCCCCACACACACTCATCCCAGCCGCACACACACATTACACTCCCCACACACACACATCCCAGCCGCACACACACATTACACTCTCCACACACACTCATCCCAGCCGCACACACACATTACACACCCCCCACACACTTATCCCAGCCGCACACACACATTACACTCCCCACACACACTCATCCCAGCCGCACACACACATTACACTCCCCACACACACTCATCCCAGCCGCACACACACACTACACTCCCCACACACACTCATCCCAGCCGCACACACACATTACACTCCCCACACACACATCCCGGCAACACACACACATTACACTCCCCGCACACACTCATCCCAGCCACACACACACATTACACTCCCCACACACACTCATCCCAGCCACACACACACATTACACTCCCCACACACACTCATCCCAGCCGCACACACACATTACACTCCCCACACACACTCATCCCAGCCGCACACACACATTACACTCCCCACACACACTCATCCCAGCCGCACACACACATTACACTCCCCACACACACTCATCCCAGCCACACACACACATTACACTCCCCACACACACTCATCCCAGCCTCACACACACATTACACTCCCCACACACACTCATCCCAGCCGCACACACACATTACACTCCCCACACACACTCATCCCAGCCACACACACACATTACACTCCCCACACACACTCATCCCAGCCGCACACACACATTACACTCGCCACACACACTCACCCCAGCCGCGCACACATTACACTCCCCACACACACCCATCCCAGCCGCACACACACATTACACTCCCCACACACACTCATCCCAGCCGCACACACATTACACTCCCCACACACACTCATCCCAGCCGCACCCACATTACACTCCCCACACACACTCACCCCAGCCGCACACACACATTACACTCCCCACACACACTCATCCCAGCCACACACACACATTACACTCCCCACACACACTCATCCCAGCCACACACACACATTACACTCCCCACACACACTCATCCCAGCCACACACACACATCACACTTCCCACACACACTCATCCCAGCCGCACACACACATTACACTCTCCACACACACTCATCCCAGCCGCGCACACACATTACACTCTCCACACACACTCATCCCAGCCACACACACACATTACACTCCCCACACACACTCATCCCAGCCGCACACACACACATTACACTCCCCAAACACACTCATCCCAGCCGCACACACACATTACACTCCCCAGACACACTCATCCCAGCCACACACACACATTACACTCCCCACACACACTCATCCCAGCCGCACACACACATTACACTCCCCACACACACTCATCCCAGCCGCATACACACATTACACTCCCCGCACACACTCATCCCAGCCACACACACACAATACACTCCCCACACACACTCATCCCAGCCGCACACACACATTACTCTCCACACACACACTCATCCCAGCCACACACACACATTACACTCCCCACACACACTCATCCCAGCCACACACACACATTACACTCCCCACACACACTCATCCCAGCCGCACACACATTACACTCCCCACACACACTCATCCCAGCCGCACACTCACATTACACTCCCCACACACACTCATCCCAGCCACACACACACATTACACTCCCCACACACACTCATCCCAGCCACACACACACATTACACTCCCCACACACACTCATCCCAGCCGCACACACACATTACACTCCCCACACACACTCATCCCAGCCGCACACACACATTACACTCCCCACACACACTCATCCCAGCCACACACACACATTACACTCCCCACACACACTCATCCCAGCCACACACACACATTACACTCCCCACACACACTCATCCCAGTCACACACACACATTACACTCCCCACACACACTCATCCCAGCCGCACACACATTACACTCCCCACACACACTCATCCCAGCCACACACACACATTACACTCCCCACACACACTCATCCCAGCCACACACACACATTACACTCCCCGCACACACTCATCCCAGCCACACATACACATTACACACCCCACACACACTCATCCCAGCCGCACATGCACATCACACTCCCCACACACACTCATCCCAGCTGCACACACACATCACACTCCCCAAACACACTCATCCCAGTCACACACACACATTACACTCCCCACACACACTCATCCCAGCCACACACACATTACACTCCCCACACACACTCATCCCAGCCTCACACACACATTACACTCCCCGCACACACTCATCCCAGCCACACACACACAATACACTCCCCACACACACTCATCCCAGCCGCACACACACATTACTCTCCACACACACACTCATCCCAGCCACACACACACATTACACTCCCCACACACACTCATCCCAGCCACACACACACATTACACTCCCCACACACACTCATCCCAGCCGCACACACACATTACACTCCCCACACACACTCATCCCAGCCGCACACTCACATTACACTCCCCACACACACTCATCCCAGCCACACACACACATTACACTCCCCACACACACTCATCCCAGCCACACACACACATTACACTCCCCACACACACTCATCCCAGCCGCACACACACATTACACTCCCCACACACACTCATCCCAGCCGCACACACACATTACACTCCCCACACACACTCATCCCAGCCACACACACACATTACACTCCCCACACACACTCATCCCAGCCACACACACACATTACACTCCCCACACACACTCATCCCAGTCACACACACACATTACACTCCCCACACACACTCATCCCAGCCGCACACACATTACACTCCCCACACACACTCATCCCACACACACACACATTACACTCCCCGCACACACTCATCCCAGCCACACATACACATTACACACCCTACACACACACTCATCCCAGCCGCACATGCACATCACACTCCCCACACACACTCATCCCAGCTGCACACACACATCACACTCCCCAAACACACTCATCCCAGTCACACACACACATTACACTCCCAACACACACTCATCCCAGCCACACACACATTACACTCCCCACACACACTCATCCCAGCCTCACACACACATTATACTCCCCACACACACTCATCCCAGCCACACACACACATTACACTCCCCACACACACTCATCCCAGCCACACACACACAATACACTCCCCACACACACTCATCCCAGCCACACACACACATTACACTCCCCACACACACTCATCCCAGCCGCACACACACATTACACTCCCCACACACACTCATCCCAGCCGCACACACACATTACACTCCCCACACACACTCATCCCAGCCGCACACACACATTACGCTCCCCACACACACTCATCCCAGCCGCACACACACAATACGCTCCCCACACACACTCATCCCAGCCACACACACACATTACACTCCCCAAACACACCCATCCCAGCCACACACACACATTACACTCCCCACACACACTCATCCCAGCCGCACACACACATTACACTCCCCACACACACTCATCCCAGCCACACACACACATTACACTCCCCACACACACTCATCCCAGCCGCACACACACATTACTCTCCACACACACTCATCCCAGCCGCACACACACATTACACTCCCCACACACACTCATCCCAGCCGCACACACACATTACACTCTCCACACACACTCATCCCAGCCGCACACACACATTACACTCCCCACACACACTCGTCCCAGCCGCACACATACATTACACTCCCCACACACACTCATCCCAGCCGCGCACACATTACACTCCCCACACACACCCATCCCAGCCGCACACACACATTACACTCCCCACACACACTCATCCCAGCCGCACACACATTACACTCCCCACACACACTCATCCCAGCCGCACACACATTACACTCCCCACACACACTCACCCCAGCCGCACACACACATTACACTCCCCACACACACTCATCCCAGCCACACACACACATTACACTCCCCACACACACTCATCCCAGCCACACACACACATTGCACTCCCCACACACACTCATCCCAGCCGCACACACAAATTACACTCCCCACACACACTCATCCCAGCCGCACACACACATTACACTCCCCACACACACTCACCCCAGCCTCACACACACATTACACTCCCCACACACACGCATCCCAGCCGCACACACACATTACACTCCCCACACACACTCATCCCAGCCGCACACACACATTACACTCCCCACACACACTCATCCCAGCCGCACACACACATTACACTCCCCACACACACTCATCCCAGCCGCACACACACATTACACTTCCCACACACACTCATCCCAGCCGCACACACACATTACACTCCCCACACACACTCATCCCAGCCGCACACACACATTACACTCCCCACACACACTCATCCCAGCCGCACACACACATTACACTCCCCGCACACACTCATCCCAGCCACACACACACATTACACTCCCCACACACACTCATCCCAGCCGCACACACACATTACACTCCCCACACACACTCATCCCAGCCGCACACTCACATTACACTCCCCACACACACTCATCCCAGCCACACACACACATTACACTCCCCACACACACTCATCCCAGCCACACACACACATTACACTCCCCACACACACTCATCCCAGCCGCACACACACATTACACTCCCCACACACACTCATCCCAGCCGCACACACACATTACACTCCCCACACACACTCATCCCAGCCACACACACACATTACACTCCCCACACACACTCATCCCAGCCACACACACACATTACACTCCCCACACACACTCATCCCAGTCACACACACACATTACACTCCCCACACACACTCATCCCAGCCGCACACACATTACACTCCCCACACACACTCATCCCACACACACACACATTACACTCCCCGCACACACTCATCCCAGCCACACATACACATTACACACCCTACACACACACTCATCCCAGCCGCACATGCACATCACACTCCCCACACACACTCATCCCAGCTGCACACACACATCACACTCCCCAAACACACTCATCCCAGTCACACACACACATTACACTCCCAACACACACTCATCCCAGCCACACACACATTACACTCCCCACACACACTCATCCCAGCCTCACACACACATTATACTCCCCACACACACTCATCCCAGCCACACACACACATTACACTCCCCACACACACTCATCCCAGCCACACACACACAATACACTCCCCACACACACTCATCCCAGCCACACACACACATTACACTCCCCACACACACTCATCCCAGCCGCACACACACATTACACTCCCCACACACACTCATCCCAGCCGCACACACACATTACACTCCCCACACACACTCATCCCAGCCGCACACACACATTACGCTCCCCACACACACTCATCCCAGCCGCACACACACAATACGCTCCCCACACACACTCATCCCAGCCACACACACACATTACACTCCCCAAACACACCCATCCCAGCCACACACACACATTACACTCCCCACACACACTCATCCCAGCCGCACACACACATTACACTCCCCACACACACTCATCCCAGCCACACACACACATTACACTCCCCACACACACTCATCCCAGCCGCACACACACATTACTCTCCACACACACTCATCCCAGCCGCACACACACATTACACTCCCCACACACACTCATCCCAGCCGCACACACACATTACACTCTCCACACACACTCATCCCAGCCGCACACACACATTACACTCCCCACACACACTCGTCCCAGCCGCACACATACATTACACTCCCCACACACACTCATCCCAGCCGCGCACACATTACACTCCCCACACACACCCATCCCAGCCGCACACACACATTACACTCCCCACACACACTCATCCCAGCCGCACACACATTACACTCCCCACACACACTCATCCCAGCCGCACACACATTACACTCCCCACACACACTCACCCCAGCCGCACACACACATTACACTCCCCACACACACTCATCCCAGCCACACACACACATTACACTCCCCACACACACTCATCCCAGCCACACACACACATTGCACTCCCCACACACACTCATCCCAGCCGCACACACAAATTACACTCCCCACACACACTCATCCCAGCCGCACACACACATTACACTCCCCACACACACTCACCCCAGCCTCACACACACATTACACTCCCCACACACACGCATCCCAGCCGCACACACACATTACACTCCCCACACACACTCATCCCAGCCGCACACACACATTACACTCCCCACACACACTCATCCCAGCCGCACACACACATTACACTCCCCACACACACTCATCCCAGCCGCACACACACATTACACTTCCCACACACACTCATCCCAGCCGCACACACACATTACACTCCCCACACACACTCATCCCAGCCGCACACACACATTACACTCCCCACACACACTCATCCCAGCCGCACACACACATTACACTCCCCGCACACACTCATCCCAGCCACACACACACATTACACTCCCCACACACACTCATCCCAGCCGCACACACACATTACACTCTCCACACACACTCATCCCAGCCGCACACACACATTACACTCCGCACACACACTCATCCCAGCCACACACACATTACACTCCCCACACACACTCATCCCAGCCGCACACACACATTACACTCTCCACACACACTCATCCCAGCCGCACACACACATTACACTCCCCACACACACTCATCCCAGCCGCACACACACATTACACTCCCCACACACACTCATCCCAGCCGCACACACACATTACACTCCCCACACACACTCATCCCAGCCGCACACACACATTACACTCCCCACACACACTCATCCCAGCCACACACACACATTACACTCCCCACACACACTCATCCCAGCCTCACACACACATTACACTCCCCACACACACTCATCCCAGCCACACACACACATTACACTCCCCACACACACTCATCCCAGCCGCACACACACATTACACTCCCCACACACACTCATCCCAGCCGCACACACACATTACACTCCCCACACACACTCATCCCAGCCACACACACACATTACACTCCCCACACACACTCATCCCAGCCGCACACACACATTACACTCCCCACACACACTCATCCCAGCCGCATACACACATTACACTCCCCGCACACACTCATCCCAGCCACACACACACAATACACTCCCCACACACACTCATCCCAGCCGCACACACACATTACTCTCCACACACACACTCATCCCAGCCACACACACACATTACACTCCCCACACACACTCATCCCAGCCACACACACACATTACACTCCCCACACACACTCATCCCAGCCGCACACACACATTACACTCCCCACACACACTCATCCCAGCCGCACACACACATTACACTCCCCACACACACTCATCCCAGCCGCACACACACATTACACTCCCCGCACACACTCATCCCAGCCACACACACACATTACACTCCCCACACACACTCATCCCAGCCGCACACACACATTACACTCTCCACACACACTCATCCCAGCCGCACACACACATTACACTCCGCACACACACTCATCCCAGCCACACACACATTACACTCCCCACACACACTCATCCCAGCCGCACACACACATTACACTCTCCACACACACTCATCCCAGCCGCACACACACATTACACTCCCCACACACACTCATCCCAGCCGCACACACACATTACACTCCCCACACACACTCATCCCAGCCGCACACACACATTACACTCCCCACACACACTCATCCCAGCCGCACACACACATTACACTCCCCACACACACTCATCCCAGCCACACACACACATTACACTCCCCACACACACTCATCCCAGCCTCACACACACATTACACTCCCCACACACACTCATCCCAGCCACACACACACATTACACTCCCCACACACACTCATCCCAGCCGCACACACACATTACACTCCCCACACACACTCATCCCAGCCGCACACACACATTACACTCCCCACACACACTCATCCCAGCCACACACACACATTACACTCCCCACACACACTCATCCCAGCCGCACACACACATTACACTCCCCACACACACTCATCCCAGCCGCATACACACATTACACTCCCCGCGCACACTCATCCCAGCCACACACACACAATACACTCCCCACACACACTCATCCCAGCCGCACACACACATTACTCTCCACACACACACTCATCCCAGCCACACACACACATTACACTCCCCACACACACTCATCCCAGCCACACACACACATTACACTCCCCACACACACTCATCCCAGCCGCACACACATTACACTCCCCACACACACTCATCCCAGCCGCACACTCACATTACACTCCCCACACACACTCATCCCAGCCACACACACACATTACACTCCCCACACACACTCATCCCAGCCACACACACACATTACACTCCCCACACACACTCATCCCAGCCGCACACACACATTACACTCCCCACACACACTCATCCCAGCCGCACACACACATTACACTCCCCACACACACTCATCCCAGCCACACACACACATTACACTCCCCACACACACTCATCCCAGCCACACACACACATTACACTCCCCACACACACTCATCCCAGTCACACACACACATTACACTCCCCACACACACTCATCCCAGCCGCACACACATTACACTCCCCACACACACTCATCCCAGCCACACACACACATTACACTCCCCACACACACTCATCCCAGCCACACACACACATTACACTCCCCGCACACACTCATCCCAGCCACACATACACATTACACACCCCACACACACTCATCCCAGCCGCACATGCACATCACACTCCCCACACACACTCATCCCAGCTGCACACACACATCACACTCCCCAAACACACTCATCCCAGTCACACACACACATTACACTCCCCACACACACTCATCCCAGCCACACACACATTACACTCCCCACACACACTTATCCCATCCTCACACACACATTACACTCCCCGCACACACTCATCCCAGCCACCCACACACAATACACTCCCCACACACACTCATCCCAGCCGCACACACACATTACTCTCCACACACACACTCATCCCAGCCACACACACACATTACACTCCCCACACACACTCATCCCAGCCACACACACACATTACACTCCCCACACACACTCATCCCAGCCGCACACACACATTACACTCCCCACACACACTCATCCCAGCCGCACACTCACATTACACTCCCCACACACACTCATCCCAGCCACACACACACATTACACTCCCCACACACACTCATCCCAGCCACACACACACATTACACTCCCCACACACACTCATCCCAGCCGCACACACACATTACACTCCCCACACACACTCATCCCAGCCGCACACACACATTACACTCCCCACACACACTCATCCCAGCCACACACACACATTACACTCCCCACACACACTCATCCCAGCCACACACACACATTACACTCCCCACACACACTCATCCCAGTCACACACACACATTACACTCCCCACACACACTCATCCCAGCCGCACACACATTACACTCCCCACACACACTCATCCCAGCCACACACACACATTACACTCCCCACACACACTCATCCCACACACACACACATTACACTCCCCGCACACACTCATCCCAGCCACACATACACATTACACACCCCACACACACTCATCCCAGCCGCACATGCACATCACACTCCCCACACACACTCATCCCAGCTGCACACACACATCACACTCCCCAAACACACTCATCCCAGTCACACACACACATTACACTCCCAACACACACTCATCCCAGCCACACACACATTACACTCCCCACACACACTCATCCCAGCCTCACACACACATTATACTCCCCACACACACTCATCCCAGCCACACACACACATTACACTCCCCACACACACTCATCCCAGCCACACACACACAATACACTCCCCACACACACTCATCCCAGCCACACACACACATTACACTCCCCACACACACTCATCCCAGCCGCACACACACATTACACTCCCCACACACACTCATCCCAGCCGCACACACACATTACACTCCCCACACACACTCATCCCAGCCGCACACACACATTACGCTCCCCACACACACTCATCCCAGCCGCACACACACAATACACTCCCCACACACACTCATCCCAGCCACACACACACATTACACTCCCCACACACACTCATCCCAGCCACACACACATTACACTCCCCAAACACACCCATCCCAGCCACACACACACATTACACTCCCCACACACACTCATCCCAGCCGCACACACACATTACACTCCCCACACACACTCATCCCAGCCACACACACACATTACACTCCCCACACACACTCATCCCAGCCGCACACACACATTACTCTCCACACACACTCATCCCAGCCGCACACACACATTACACTCCCCACACACACTCATCCCAGCCGCACACACACATTACACTCTCCACACACACTCATCCCAGCCGCACACACACATTACACTCCCCACACACACTCATCCCAGCCGCACACATACATTACACTCCCCACACACACTCATCCCAGCCGCGCACACATTACACTCCCCACACACACCCATCCCAGCCGCACACACACATTACACTCCCCACACACACTCATCCCAGCCGCACACACATTACACTCCCCACACACACCCATCCCAGCCGCACACACACATTACACTCCCCACACACACTCATCCCAGCCGCACACACATTACACTCCCCACACACACTCATCCCAGCCGCACACACATTACACTCCCCACACACACTCACCCAGCCGCACACACACATTACACTCCCCACACACACTCATCCCAGCCACACACACACATTACACTCCCCACACACACTCATCCCAGCCACACACACACATTGCACTCCCCACACACACTCATCCCAGCCGCACACACAAATTACACTCCCCACACACACTCATCCCAGCCGCACACACACATTACACTCCCCACACACACTCACCCCAGCCTCACACACACATTACACTCCCCACACACACGCATCCCAGCCGCACACACACATTACACTCCCCACACACACTCATCCCAGCCGCACACACACATTACACTCCCCACACACACTCATCCCAGCCGCACACACACATTACACTCCCCACACACACTCATCCCAGCCGCACACACACATTACACTTCCCACACACACTCATCCCAGCCGCACACACACATTACACTCCCCACACACACTCATCCCAGCCGCACACACACATTACACTCCCCACACACACTCATCCCAGCCGCACACACACATTACACTCCCCGCACACACTCATCCCAGCCACACACACACATTACACTCCCCACACACACTCATCCCAGCCGCACACACACATTACACTCTCCACACACACTCATCCCAGCCGCACACACACATTACACTCCGCACACACACTCATCCCAGCCACACACACATTACACTCCCCACACACACTCATCCCAGCCGCACACACACATTACACTCTCCACACACACTCATCCCAGCCGCACACACACATTACACTCCCCACACACACTCATCCCCGCCGCGCACACACATTACACTCCCCACACACACTCATCCCAGCCGCACACACACATTACACTCCCCACACACACTCACCCCAGCCTCACACACACATTACACTCCCCACACACACGCATCCCAGCCGCACACACACATTACACTCCCCACACACACTCATCCCAGCCGCACACACACATTACTCTCCACACACACTCATCCCAGCCGCACACACACATTACACTCCCCACACACACTCATCCCAGCCGCACACACACATTACACTCTCCACACACACTCATCCCAGCCGCACACACACATTACACTCCCCACACACACTCATCCCAGCCGCACACATACATTACACTCCCCACACACACTCATCCCAGCCGCGCACACATTACACTCCCCACACACACCCATCCCAGCCGCACACACACATTACACTCCCCACACACACTCATCCCAGCCGCACACACATTACACTCCCCACACACACTCATCCCAGCCGCACACACATTACACTCCCCACACACACTCACCCCAGCCGCACACACACATTACACTCCCCACACACACTCATCCCAGCCACACACACACATTACACTCCCCAAACACACCCATCCCAGCCACACACACACATTACACTCCCCACACACACTCATCCCAGCCGCACACACACATTACACTCCCCACACACACTCATCCCAGCCACACACACACATTACACTCCCCACACACACTCATCCCAGCCGCACACACACATTACTCTCCACACACACTCATCCCAGCCGCACACACACATTACACTCCCCACACACACTCATCCCAGCCGCACACACACATTACACTCTCCACACACACTCATCCCAGCCTCACACACACATTACACTCCCCACACACACTCATCCCAGCTGCACACACACATTACACTCCCCACACACACTCATCCCAGCCGCACACATACATTACACTCCCCACACACACTCATCCCAGCCGCGCACACATTACACTCCCCACACACACCCATCCCAGCCGCACACACACATTACACTCCCCACACACACTCATCCCAGCCGCACACACATTACACTCCCCACACACACCCATCCCAGCCGCACACACACATTACACTCCCCACACACACTCATCCCAGCCGCACACACATTACACTCCCCACACACACTCATCCCAGCCGCACACACATTACACTCCCCACACACACTCACCCCAGCCGCACACACACATTACACTCCCCACACACACTCATCCCAGCCACACACACACATTACACTCCCCACACACACTCATCCCAGCCACACACACACATTGCACTCCCCACACACACTCATCCCAGCCGCACACACAAATTACACTCCCCACACACACTCATCCCAGCCGCACACACACATTACACTCCCCACACACACTCACCCCAGCCTCACACACACATTACACTCCCCACACACACGCATCCCAGCCGCACACACACATTACACTCCCCACACACACTCATCCCAGCCGCACACACACATTACACTCCCCACACACACTCATCCCAGCCGCACACACACATTACACTCCCCACACACACTCATCCCAGCCGCACACACACATTACACTTCCCACACACACTCATCCCAGCCGCACACACACATTACACTCCCCACACACACTCATCCCAGCCGCACACACACATTACACTCCCCACACACACTCATCCCAGCCGCACACACACATTACACTCCCCGCACACACTCATCCCAGCCACACACACACATTACACTCCCCACACACACTCATCCCAGCCGCACACACACATTACACTCTCCACACACACTCATCCCAGCCGCACACACACATTACACTCCGCACACACACTCATCCCAGCCACACACACATTACACTCCCCACACACACTCATCCCAGCCGCACACACACATTACACTCTCCACACACACTCATCCCAGCCGCACACACACATTACACTCCCCACACACACTCATCCCCGCCGCGCACACACATTACACTCCCCACACACACTCATCCCAGCCGCACACACACATTACACTCCCCACACACACTCACCCCAGCCTCACACACACATTACACTCCCCACACACACGCATCCCAGCCGCACACACACATTACACTCCCCACACACACTCATCCCAGCCGCACACACACATTACACTCCCCACACACACTCATCCCAGCCGCACACACACATTACACTTCCCACACACACTCATCCCAGCCGCACACACACATTACACTCCCCACACACACTCATCCCAGCCGCACACACACATTACACTCCCCACACACACTCATCCCAGCCGCACACACACATTACACTCCCCGCACACACTCATCCCAGCCACACACACACATTACACTCCCCACACACACTCATCCCAGCCGCACACACACATTACACTCTCCACACACACTCATCCCAGCCGCACACACACATTACACTCCGCACACACACTCATCCCAGCCACACACACATTACACTCCCCACACACACTCATCCCAGCCGCACACACACATTACACTCCCCACACACACTCATCCCAGCCGCACACACACATTACACTCCCCACACACACTCATCCCAGCCGCGCACACACATTACACTCTCCACACACTCTCATCCCAGCCGCACACACACATTACACTCCCCACACACTCTCATCCCAGACACACACACACATTACAATCCCCACACACACTCATCCCAGCCGCACATACACATTACACTCCCCACACACGCTCACCCCAGCCGCACACACACATTACACTCCCCACACACACTCATCCCAGCCTCACACACACATTACACTCCCCACACACACTCATCCCAGCCACACACACACATTACACTCCCCACACACACTCATCCCAGCCACACACACACATTACACTCCCCACACACACTCACCCCAGCCGCACAAACATTACACTCCCCACACACACTCACCCCAGCCACACACACACATTACACTCCCCACACACACTCATCCCAGCCGCACACACATTACACTCCCCACACACACTCATCCCAGCCGCACACACACATTACACTCCCCACACACACTCATCCCAGCCACACACACACATTACACTCCCCACACACACTCACCCCAGCCGCACAAACATTACACTCCCCACACACACTCACCCCAGCCACACACACACATTACACTCCCCACACACACTCATCCCAGCCGCACACACACATTACACTCCCCACACACGCTCATCCCAGCCACACACACACATTACACTCCCCACACACACTCACCCCAGCCCCACACACACATTACACTCCCCACACACACTCATCCCAGCCGCACACACACATTACACTCCCCGCACACACTCATCCCAGCCGCACACACACATTACACTCCCCACACACACTCATCCCAGCAGCACACACACATTACACTCCCCGCACACACTCATCCCAGCCGCACACACACATTACACTCCCCGCACACACTCATCCCAGCCGCACACACACATTACACTCCCCACACACACTCATCCCAGCCGCACACACACATTACACTCCCCACACACACTCATCCCAGCCGCACACACACATTACACTCTCCACACACACTCATCCCAGCCGCACACACACATTACACTCCCCACACACACTCATCCCAGCCGCACACATACATTACACTCCCCACACACACTCATCCCAGCCGCGCACACATTACACTCCCCACACACACCCATCCCAGCCGCACACACACATTACACTCCCCACACACACTCATCCCAGCCGCACACACATTACACTCCCCACACACACTCATCCCAGCCGCACACACATTACACTCCCCACACACACTCACCCCAGCCGCACACACACATTACACTCCCCACACACACTCATCCCAGCCGCACACACACATTACACTCCCCACACACACCCATCCCAGCCGCACACACACATTACACTCCCCCACACACACTCATCCCAACCACACACACACATTACACTCCCCACACACACTCATCCCAGCCACACACACACATTACACTCCCCACACACACTCATCCCAGCCGCACACACACATTACACTCCCCACACACACTCATCCCAGCCGCACACACACATTACACTCCCCACACACACTCATCCCAGCCACACACACACATTACACTCCCCACACACACTCATCCCAGACACACACACACATTACACTCCCCACACACACTCATCCCAGCCGCACACACACATTACACTCCCCACACACACTCATCCCAGCCACACACACACATTACACTCCCCACACACACTCATCCCAACCACACACACACATTACACTCCCCACACACACTCATCCCAGCCACACACACACATTACACTCCCCACACACACTCATCCCAGCCACACACACACATTACACTCCCCACACACACTCATCCCAGCCACACACACACATTACACTCCCCACACACACTCATCCCAGCCGCACACACACATTACACTCCCCACACACACTCATCCCAGCCACACACACATTACACTCCCCACACACACTCATCCCAGCCGCACACACACATTACACTCCCCACACACACTCATCCCAGCCGCACACACATTACACTCCCCACACACACTCATCCCAGCCACACACACACATTACACTCCCCACACACACTCATCCCAGTCACACACACACATTACACTCCCCACACACACTCGCCTTTATTATTATTAAAACATGACTTTTCATAGTAACTGGACTTGTTCCCGCTTAGAATGTGGTTTTCAACGTTTGAAGTGGGATGGATTTAAGGAACGAATGTTCCAGAACTTACCAAGTAAGATATGAAACACAGGTAGGCGATTGCCACGATAGCTGCCACAATGTAGAATGCCATCATTTGCAAACTCCAAATGTAATCAATCACAAAATATATGTTAATGCAGCAGATAAGCAGAATGATGCATCCTCCAATAATCTTCCACACACTGGAGGGAAATGAAAAGAATGGAGAGAGTATTAGTTTTCCGCCATGAAATCACAGAGTTCACTTTGCGCAGCCTCCGACACGGTGGGGCGGGGGGGAAATGTTCCACCGCGTTTTCAGAGAGCAGGAAAGCCGGAGGGAGCGGCGAATCGAACAGGAGTCCCAAACGGTTTTTAGGCCGCTGGATTTCCCGTTCAGATAATCCCCCTCCCCGCCAATGGTGGGAGCCCCATTATGATACTTTTAGAATCATGGAATCCCTACAGAGCAGAAGGAGGCCATTCGGCCCATCAGGTCTGCACCAGCCCTTGGAAAAAGCACCCTACTGAAGCCCACACCTCCACCCTATCCCCGTAACCCAGTAACCTTTTGGACACTAAGGGACAATTTACCATGGCCAATCCACCTAACTTGTACATCTTTGGACACTAAGAGACAATTTATCATGGCCAATCCACCTAACCTGTACATCTTTGGACACTAAGGGACAATTTATCATGGCCAATCCACCTAACCTGCACATCTTTGGACACTAAGGGACAATTTAACATGGCCAATCCACCTAACCTGTACATCTCTGGACACTAAGGGACAATTTAACATGGCCAATCCACCTAACCTACACATCTTTGGACACTAAGGGACAATTTATCATGGCCAATCCACCTAACCTGCACATCTTTGGACGCTAAGGGACAATTTATCATGGCCAATCCACCTAACCTGCACATCTTTGGACGCTAAGGGACAATTTAACATGGCCAATCCACCTAATCTGCACATCTTTGGACACTAAGGGGCAATTTATCATGGCCAATCCACCTAACCTGTACATCTTTGGACACTGAGGGACAATTTAACACGGCCAATCCACCTGATCTGCACATCTTTGGACACTAAGGGACAATTTATCATGGCCAATCTACCTAACCTGCACATCTTTGGACACTAAGGGGCAATTTATCATGGCCAATCCACCTAACCTGTACATCTTTGGACTCTAAGGGACAATTTATCATGGCCAATCTACCTAACCTGTACATCTTTGGACACTATGGGACAATTTATCATGGCCAATCCACCTAACCTATACATCTTTGGACTCTAAGGGTCAATTTATCATGGCCAATCCACCTAACCTGTACATCTTTGGACACTAAGGGACAATTTATCATGGCCAATCCACCTAACCTGCACATCTTTGGACACTAAGGGACAATTTATCATGGCCAATCCACCTAACCTGCACATCTTTGGACACTAAGGGACAATTTATCATGGCCAATCCACCTAACCTGTACATCTTTGGACACTAAGGGGCAATTTAACATGGCCAATCCACCTAACCTGCACATGCCTGGACACTAAGGGACAATTTAACATGGCCAATCCACCTAACCTGCACATCTTTGGACACTAAGGGACAATTTATCATGGCCAATACACCTAACTTGTACATCTTTGGACACTAAGGGACAATTTATCATGGCCAATCGACCAAACCTGAACATCTTTGGATACTAAGGGACAATTTAACATGGCCAATCCACCAAACCTGCACATCTTTGGACACTAAGGGACAATTTATCATGGCCAATCGACCAAACCTGAACATCTTTGGACACTAAGGGACAATTTAACATGGCCAATCCACCTAACCTGTACATCTTTGGACACTAAGGGACAATTTATCATGGCCAATCCACCTAACCTGTACATCTTTGGACACTAAGGGACAATTTAACACGGCCAATCCACCTAACCTGTACATCTTTTGACACTAAGGGACAATTTATCATGGCCAATCCACCTAACCTGTACATCTTTGGACACTAAGGGACAATTTAACACGGCCAATCCACCTAACCTGCACATCTTTGGACACTAAGGGACAATTTATCATGGCCAATCCACCTAACCTGCACATCTTTGGACACTAATGCACAATTTATCATGGCCAATCCACCTAACCTGCACATCTTTGGACACTAAGGGGCAATTTAACACGGTCAATCCACCTAACCTGCACATGTTTGGACACTAAGGGACAATTTAACACGGCCAATCCACCTAACCTGCACATCTTTGGACACTAAGGGACAATTTAACATGGCCAATCCACCTAACCTGTACATCTTTGGACACTAAGGGACAATTTAGCATGGCCAATCCACCTAACCTGTACATCTTTGGACACTAATGCACAATTTATCATGGCCAATCCACCAAACCTGTACATCTTTGGACACTAAGGGACAATTCATCATGGCCAATCCACCTAACCTGTACATCTTTGGACACTAAGGGACAATTTATCATGGCCAATCCACCTAACCTGCACATCTTTGGACACTAAGGGACAATTTATCATGGCTAATCCACCTAACCTGCACATCTTTGGACACTAAGGGACAATTTAACATGGCCAATCCACCTAACCTGCACATCTTTGGACACTAAGGGACAATTTAACATGGCCAATCCACCTAACCTGCACATCTTTGGACACTAAGGGACAATTTAGCATGGCCAATCCACCTAACCTGCACATCTTTGGACACTAAGGGACAATTTAGCACGGCCAATCCACCTAACCTGCACATCTTTGGACACTAAGGGACAATTTAGCATGGCCAATCCACCTAACCTGCACATCTTTGGACACTAAGGGGCAATTTATCATGGTCAATCCACCTAACCCGCACATCTTTGGACACTAAGGGGCAATTTAACACGGCCAATCCACCTAACCTGCACATCTTTGGACACTAAGGGATAATTTAACATGGCCAATCCACCTAACCTGCACATCTTTGGACACTAAGGGACAATTTAACACGGCCAATCCACCTAACCCGCACATCTTTGGACACTAAGGGACAATTTAACACGGCCAATCTACCTCACCTGCACATCTTTGGACACTAAGGGACAATTTAGCACGGCCAATCCACCTAACCTGCACATCTTTGGACACTAAGGGACAATTTAGCATGGCCAATCCACCTAACCTGCACATCTTTGGACACTAAGGGGCAATTTATCATGGTCAATCCACCTAACCCGCACATCTTTGGACACTAAGGGGCAATTTAACACGGCCAATCCACCTAACCTGCACATCTTTGGACACTAAGGGATAATTTAACATGGCCAATCCACCTAACCTGCACATCTTTGGACACTAAGGGACAATTTAACACGGCCAATCCACCTAACCCGCACATCTTTGGACACTAAGGGACAATTTAACACGGCCAATCCACCTCACCTGCACATCTTTGGGCTGTGGGAGGAAACCGGAGCACCCGGAGGAAACCCACGCAGACACGGGGAGAACGTGCAGACTCCGCACAGACAATCACCCGAGGCCACAATCAAATCCGGGTCCCTGGGGCTGTGGGGCAGCAGTGCTAACCACTGTGGCACCCTTCATATGTCCTTTGCTGGCAACCCCGCTGCATTCTCCCCCCACGTTGGGAATTCTGCCTCAGGTGGCATGATGTCACGTTGGCGGGGTTTACACCATGAGACCTGGTGAAGAGAACCCAACTGGGGGATGGGGGGCGGTGCACACAGCTAAGTACAGTTCCCAAGGGGGAAGAGGGCCATGCCAGGGCAGTGCCCAGGCAGGGGGGGTTTAAGGTGGGAGAGGCCCCATGTCCGGAGGGTTGGGGGGCTCAATGTTCCCTGGGGTGGTGGAGGGGGGTCTTTCCCTCAGGGGAGGGGGCCCCGTGTCCATGGAGGGGTTCTTTTTTATAGTTTTATTCTTGATCTGGGCACCGTTGATCTATCAGGAGCTGAGGCTGCTGGGGGCGGGGAGGGGGCGCGGGGGGGATGGAATAATTCGGGACTGCCAACATGGTGTTGTGGGACCCGCCCGTTCCATTTTTCTTTCCCATACGACTGAAATACCCGGCACTGCTTTCACTCCCCAAGACAAACCTTCGAAAGAAAAATCGAAAAAACTCTGCCCACCATCTCAGCTACTGTCCTCGGCAAAGTGAAGCCTTTTCTCCATGTGACCAGGCCTAAACACACTTGTCCCTTGTGACCAAGACAAAAAGCTTCCTGGCTGAGGACCGAGATCACCCTCTTGGTGTCCCATCCATCTTGGCCTTACGAACAAAGGGAACATTGAAAAGCATCAAGACCATTTTGCCTGCTAGTGTTACCCCATGTTTGCTCTGCAATCCCAAGTGTTGTCGTCTAGAGGCAGGCTCACCCGTTGCTTTCAGGTGAGGTTGCACTCACGGCATGATTAAAATCCTTTGCGTTGATGTAAAATGTGCCACATGGCGGATTTATCTATGCAAAGTGCTAGGCAGCAGCTGGGGCCACATTCTATCTGTGTACCCACACATATTCCGCATTCAGCCGTGGGTTTTTTGCGCGTTTTGTGCAATGCGTCACATTCTACGCTTTTGTGCTGACAATTACACTCCAGGAAGGAAAAGATCCTCTCGCTCGACAAAAACAATTTTCACCGAGTCGGCAGCTGATGCGGCAGAGTAAATAACGTCAAATACCGAATTGCAGCCTGATTTTCATGGATTTAAATGGCTGATCAGAAGAACCACGGGATCTACTAACAGCCAGAGCTTCCATCCCATCTTCTGCAAGCACGTCAATGGAAATTTGGACAGAACTTGCATTTGTACCGGGGCATATCACATCTGTGAAATACTACGCCGATCTCCCACAGGACAGCACCTAAATTGGAGAATCCAATCTTGCCAATCCATCCCATTGCTTCCCAGCCTGGTAGCAGCTCACTGCCCAGGTTTGCAATGATGTTTGCAGGCACTGAGTATATTTTCTTTGCTGTTGCACCTTGATCGAATATGGGCAGTGCTGGTACTGTGTCAGCCTTTGGTTTTGGCACAGCTAATCTATAACTTATCCCTCAGTTGTTTGTTTCCCTATTTTCCTCTTTCGTTGGTCCCTGGGCAATCAACATCCAGTCCCTCACCAATGAGGCCTTTCTCCATGTGTGAGGCTAGAGACAGTGAGTGTGAGCAGAGGAATCAGGTTACTTACAGGCCATTGGCGAAGTCGTGCATGACTGAGCCCATACTTGTAAACGTCAATATCGGGATCAATGCAAATGGCAGCTGCAGAGTTGAAAGGTCATCTGTTAGAGCTGGCTCTGGAGGGCAGTGCCACCATGAATAAACCAGAATTATACAGATACAACCGTAACAAACACACAACCCCAGGCTGACCTCCTGTACCGTGCATCCTGACTGATGCAGGGAGCCCAGCTTGTCCAACCCAAAATCACAAATATTCATTGTTACATTGGCAACGGATTCATCTGAATCAACAGATTCATCCATTTGCCCTCACGTCGTGTGTGGAAGCACCAGTGACACTGGTCGTGACACTGGTTCGAGTGAAGGTGCAGGCCTTTGGATGAGGCATCAAGCCAATATTCAGATCGACAAGCAAGACTGAATAATGCAAGCCACTGAGCATTATTCATCCCATTTTCCAGTCATCCTTGAATTTAATCTGCAATCCTGCAGCTGAATCCTGTGAGGGAGCTGCACATTTTTATGACTTTATTCAAAACTGTTTACTTCAAAGACTTAATACCATCAGCAATTTGCTGCAAAATGTTGATACAACTTTATTGAATGCCACACAATTGTTAGCCTCAGTTAAAAGGTTTGTCATGGAAGCTCGAAATGCCGAAAGCTCGGTGAAAGCAGAGGCACTAACATTCACAAAAGACACACTTGCCTCTGATGGTGAGAAACGTACAAGCCGCAGGACGTTATTTTTCACTAAAATCATTTTAAAAGGGAAAGAGAAGATCATCACTGAGACTGTTGATGTTTTTGTGACACAATAATGGCGCAATTGCAGAGTAGGCGTGAATCTCTGACTGTTGATTTATTTTGCGTGCTTTTAAACAGAATTTTGAATGAGTGTCAATGAGCAGGTTAATGCTGAGTAAGTGCCATGTGATAGCACTGTTGATGACCCCTTCCAACACTTTGATAATGTTTGAGAGAAGGCTAATGGGGTTGGCCAGATTGGATTTGTCCTGCTTTTTGTGGGCAGGATATAACTGGGCAATTTTCCACACTGTCGGGTGGTGCTGTGACTCTTAGAACCACCTCAGTGCCGGAGATTGCTCTTGATAACCAACGTCCAGCCTCCTCATGCCCCTTCCATTCAGCTAAAACCTAGAAGAAGCAGTGGACTACTATTAGCGGTTCAAGCACCTGACATTGGCACCAGGAGGCTGGTTTAGGGGCTGGTTTAGCACAGGGCTAAATTGCTGGCTTTGAAAGCAGACCCAGGCAGACCAGCAGCACGGTTCGATTCCCGTACCAGCCTCCCCGAACAGGCGCCGGAATGTGGCGACTAGGGGCTTTTCACAGCAATTTCATTTGAAGCCTACTTGTGACAATAAGCGATTTTCATTTCATTTCAAGAGGAGGAACAGTGGTGAGAAATAGGTGCACATGATAGAGGCTATAAACAAAACAAATGGCTGCTCTGAGTTTGCCAGGCGAGCAGACATTGGGCGGGATTCTCCGCGACCCGGCGGGGCGGGCGGTCCCGGCACCGAGGAGTGGAGTGAACCACTCCGGCGTCGGGCTGCCCGGAAGGTGCGGAATCCTTCGCACCTTCAGGGGCTAGGCCGGCGCTGGCGGGGTTGGCGCTGCGCCAAGCGGCGTGGAACTGGCGCCAAAGGGCCTCTGCCGGCGCGGGTTGGCGCATGCGCGGGAGCGCCAGCGTGTGCTGGCATCATCACAGCGCATGCACAGGGGGGGATTTGTCTCCGCACCGCCCATGGCGGAGGTCCACTGCAGCCGGTGCGGAGGGAAAGAGTGCCCACACGGCACAGGCCCGCCCGCGGATCGGTGGGCCCCGATCGCGGGCCAGGCCACCATGGGGGCACCCCCCGGGGTCAGATACCCCTGCGCCGCCCCTCCCGAGGACCCCGGAGGCCGCCCTAGGAGCCAGGTCCCGCTGGTAAGTACCAGGTCTAATTTACGCCGGCGGGTTCGGCCTAAAACGGGCAGCCGCTCGGTCCATCGCGGGGCGGAGAATCGCCGGCGCGGGGGGGGGGGGGGGGGGGGGGGGGGGCGGCGGGGGGGGGCGGCGGGGGGGGGGGGGGGGCGGCGGGGGGGGGCGGCGGGGGGGGGGAGAATCCCGGCCATTGTTCTTGGCAGGGATTGGATGTGGCTTTGATGAAATGGCGTGGGCAGGATGTGTGTGGGGCGATGAGCAGTTTGTTTATGTTTCCATCTTGGGAGGAGACTGTGAGTTGGCCATACAGTGGGCAGCTGTGGCGCCCATTAGATGAGTTCTTGCCTTAGGCTGACATGAATTGGTCCAGCAGCTGACACTTAGGTTTCCCTCAACATTGGCCCTCTGTGTGATTCCTCCCTGATCCGGGGAAGTCTTCAGTATGGTCAGGCCTCTTAGTGAGCGAGTATTTTCTCACCATACCTATTAAGCTGGGGTCCTGGGAAAGTGCCTTGGAACTCACGAGCTGTATAGTGTTGCCTTGACCTCCCAGAACCACCTGATGTTGAACTCTGAGTCGAAGAGTGTGCTGAGTCTCCATGCTGCTGCTCAGCATTATGGGTAAGCGGATTCCCTTCTTGTTGGCACAGGGAGTGGGATCGATAAATCGTATTTTGGAAAGTCCTGCTGCTTGTCGGTGACGTCAGTGCCTTGCCCGAAAGGAATGGGTGTACTTTAGCAGCTGGCTGTCTCATGTTACTGATGTAGCAGCCTGCAGTAAGCTTTCTAAATGACAGTGGCCTTCACAGTCTCTGGCTGGAGGAGAGGCTATAGGCCCAGACCAGGCGCCAACAGTGGCTAGGATAGTGGGCAAAAAAAAACAATGTTTTAGTTTATTTGAAAGACTGTGCGGAAAGAAATATTCACTCCAGGACTGATTACACGAAGAAATAGGGCTTGGCTATTTTTAAAACGAAAACTTTGTTGTAACTACAATATTAAACTTTTTAGAGGGCAGCACAGTGGTGCAGTGGTTAGCACTGCTGCCTCACGGCGCCAAGGACCTGGGTCCGATCCCGGCTCTGGGTCACTGTCCGTGTGGAGTTTGCACATTCTCCCCGTGTCTGCGTGGGTTTCGCCCCCACAACACAAAGATGTGCCGGGTAGGTGGATTGGCCACGCTAAATTGCCCCTTAATTGGAAAAAAAAAGAAGTAGGTACTGTAAATTTATTTTAAAACAATTAAACTTTGTAACTTCACACTCAAAAAGAACAGCTTACAATTTACACCTTAACCACTACTACTCAATTTCCCATTAAACAACAAGAAAAGAAACATACAGTCCAAAGATGTGCAGGTGAGGTGGATTGGCTATGCTAAATTGCCCTTAGGTTAGGTGGGGTTACTGGGTTACGGGGATAGGGTGGAGGTGTGGGCTTGGGTAGGGTTCGCTTTCCAAGAGCCGGTGCAGACTCGATGGGCTGAATGGCCTCCTTCTGCACTGTAAATTCTATGATTCTATGATCTCAATCTATCATACTGCGGGAGAATGGTGGACTCAGCATCTGGCAAATCAGAATTCAACTCCTCTCTCCAAAGTTTCCCCACCAGCTGCCTCTCTCCACAGCTTTCTCCCAAAACCGTCTCTCTAAAGCCTTTCAAAATGTCTCTCTGCCTTCCTTGACTCCACCCAGAAAATTCAATTAGCAGAGCCAAAGGCTAGGGGAATCCATTGATTCTTTCATTAATTATTTATATCAGTTGCTTGGTATCAGTGGTTACCGAGTCTTAGAGCACAGGCACTGTGTGGGGATGAGGTGCTTTTTATCCATGGTAAGTGTGGTGGTATGTATTAGCGGTCATGTGGGACCTGTGAAGCCGAGATGCTATTGGCTGACAGATCCCGGGTCCTGGTTGGATCTGCCGACTTCTGGCTCCGACCTGAAGGCGGAGTATAAGAACCCGAGCTTCTCCCCGCAGCTTCATTCTGTTGCTGAGCTGCTGGGGACAAGTCTCGCTTAATAAAGCCTGGATCGACTTCATCACTTCTCGTCTCTCGTAAGTCATTGTGCGCTACAATTTATTAAGCGAGCTTAAAAGACTATGGAGCTCCGGATCGCCCCGGAATGCCTGCGGATCAGCCCCCACGCAGCGAACTCGGCAGCAGTATTCAAACACTGGCAAGCATGCTTTGAAGGCTACCTCCGAACGGCCCCCGGCCGGATCACAGAAGACCAGAAAATGCAGGTCCTACATTCAAGGGTAAGCCCGGAAATTTACCCTCCCATAGAAGACGCAGAGGATTTCCCGACGGCGCTCGCATTGCTGAAGGGCATCTACGTTCGGCCCGCTAACCAGGTCTACGCGCGCCACCAACTCGCGACGAGACGGCAAAGTCCCGGAGAATTGCTAGAGGAATTCTACGCCGCGCTGCTAATTTTGGGACGGGGCTGCAGCTGCCCACCGGTGAACACGATCGAACACACGGACATGCTAATTCGTGATGCATTTGTGGCAGGTATGAACTCTCCCCAAATTCACCCAAGACTTTTAGAAAGAGAGTTGCTAGGACTCTCAGAGGCACGGGCCCTTGCAGCTTCCCTAGATGTGGCCTCGCAAAACGCCCGCGCCTACGGCCCCGACCGCGCGGCAGCCCCTTGGGCTCCGTGGACCCCCGTCGCGACAAACTCACCCCTCCCCCCCTCGCAAGCTTGCACGGTTAAAGCGCCAGACCATCCCGGGGGGGCCCGCTGCTATTTCTGCGGACAAGCGAAACAACCCCGGCAGCGCTGCCCGCGCAGCTATTTGTAAAAGCTGCGGCAAAAAGGGCCATTACGCGGCAGTGTGCCGGTCCCGGGGGGTCACCGCAATCCCCGGAGAAGAACGAGCCCAGCACATCCCAACCCCCACCAGCCCCCCATGTGCGACCCGCGGGCGCCGCCATTTTGGGTCCCGGGCACCACGAGGGGAGGATGGGCGTCGCCATCTTGTGACCCCCCCCATCTTGGTTGACAACAAAGGACCCCAAGCATCGACGGCTCGACACTACTACCACGACTGGCTTCGGTGACACTGGATCAATCGCGGCCACGGACGCTCCAGACGATGACAACAACGGTGCTGGTCAACGGATACAAGACGCCATGCCTGATCGACTCCGGGAGCACTGAAAGTTTTATTCACCCAGACACGGTAAGACGCTGTTTTCTGGCCATCCATCCAAGCACGCAAAAGATTTCCCTAGCTGCAGGATCCCACTCCGTAGAGATCAAAGGGTTCTGCATCGCGAACCTAACGGTGCAAGGGAGGGAGTTTAAGAACTACATGCTTTACGTCCTTCCCCAACTCTGCGCGCCCACATTACTGGGATTAGACTTCCAGTGTAACCTGCAGAGCCTAACATTCCAATTCGGCGGCCCAATACCCCCACTCACTATCTGCGGCCTCGCAACTCTCAAAGTTGAACCGCCGTCCTTGTTTGCAAACCTCACCCCGGATTGCAAACCCGTCGCCACTAGGAGCAGACGGTACAGCGCCCAGGACCGGATATTTATTCGGTCTGAAGTCCAGCGGTTGCTGAAGGAAGGCATAATCCAGGCCAGCAATAGTCCCTGGCGAGCCCAGGTGGTAGTAGTAAAGACCGGGGAGAAGCAAAGGATGGTCGTAGACTATAGTCAGACCATCAACAGGTACACGCAGCTAGATGCGTACCCTCTCCCCCGCATATCCGACATGGTCAATTGGATTGTCCAGTATAAGGTCTTTTCCACCGTGGACCTCAGGTCCGCCTACCACCAGCTCCCCATCCGCCCAGGTGACCGCAAGTACACCGCCTTCGAGGCAGACTGGCGTCTATACCACTTCCTAAGGGTCCCATTTGGCGTCACGAACGGGGTCTCGGTCTTCCAACGGGAGATGGACCGAATGGTTGACCAGCACGGGTTGCAGGCCACGTTCCCGTATCTCGACAACGTAACCATCTGCGGCCACGATCAGCAGGACCATGACGCCAACCTCCAAAAGTTCCTCCAGACCGCTAACGCCCTGAACCTCACATATAACGAGGAAAAATGCGATTTTAGCACAAACCGTTTGGCCATCCTGGGATACGTAGTGCGCAATGGAGTGATAGGCACCGACCCCGAACGCATGCGCCCCCTCATGGAATTCCCCCTCCCCCACGGCTCCAAAGCCCTGAAACGTTGCCTGGGTTTCTTTTCACATTACGCCCAGTGGGTCCCCCAGTACGCAGACAAGGCCCGCCCCCTAATACAGACCACTACCTTCCCCCTGTTGACAGAGGCTCGCCAGGCCTTCAGCCGCATCAAAGCGGATATCGCAAAGGCCACGATGCGCGCCATCGACGAGTCCCTCCCCTTACAGGTCGAGAGCGACGCATCCGACGTAGCTCTGGCGGCCACCCTTAACCAAGCGGGCAGACCCGTGGCCTTTTTCTCCCGGACCCTCCACGCCTCAGAAATCCGCCACTCCTCAGTGGAAAAGGAAGCCCAAGCCATAGTGGAAGCTGTGCGACATTGGAGGCATTACCTGGCCGGCAGGAGATTCACTCTCCTCACTGACCAACGGTCGGTAGCCTTCATGTTCGATAATGCACAGCGGGGCAAAATTAAGAATGACAAGATCCTAAGGTGGAGGATCGAGCTCTCCACCTTCAACTATGAGATTTTGTATCGTCCCGGAAAGCTGAACGAGCCGTCCGATGCCCTATCCCGCGGCACATGTGCCAACGCACAAATAGACCGTCTCCAAGCCCTCCACGAGGACCTCTGCCACCCAGGGGTCACTCGATTCTACCATTTCGTAAAGTCCCGCAACCTCCCCTACTCTGTGGTGGAGGTCCGTACAGTCACCAGGAACTGCCACATCTGCGCAGAGTGCAAATCGCACTTTTTCAGGCCGGATAGAGCGCACCTGATCAAGGTTTCCCGCCCCTTTGAACGCCTCAGTTTGGATTTCAAAGGGCCCCTCCCCTCCACCGACCGCAACGCATATTTCCTGTTCGGTTGCCCCAAGTATATCCATAGCGACAGGGGGTCCTCCTTTATGAGTGACGAGCTGCGCCAGTTCCTGCTCGGCAAGGGCATAGCCTCGAGCAGGACGACCAGCTACAACCCCCGGGGGAACGGGCAAGTAGAGAGGGAGAACGGCACGGTCTGGAAAACCGTCCTACTGGCCCTACGGTCCAGGGATCTCCCAGTTTCCCGGTGGCAGGAGGTCCTCCCGGACGCTCTCCACTCCATCCGGTTGCTGCTGTGTACCACCACTAACCAAACGCCTCATGAGCGCCTCCTTGTCTTCCCCAGGAAGTCCTCCTCCGGAACGTCGCTGCCGACCTGGCTGGCAGCCCCAGGACCCATCTTGCTCCGGAAACATGTGCGGGCGCACAAATCGGACCCGTTGGTCGAGAGGGTTCACCTTCTCCACACGAACCCGCAGTACGCCTACGTGGCGTGCCCCGATGGCCGACAGGACACGGTCTCCCTGCGGGACCTGGCGCCCGCCGGCAACACACACACCCCCCCGACACCGATCATCCCCTCCCTACCACCGGCGCACCCCGCGACTGCCCCCTTCCCGGGAGGATCGGTCCTTCTCCCGTGCCCGCCCAGGAGTAAAACAGGAACAAACAGCGAAACGCTCCCGGAGACGACAACGCCCGAGCAAGCACCTGCACCACCACCGGGGCTGAGGCGATCGACGAGGAAGACCAGACCGCCCGCTCGACTCGGGGAGTCCGCGTGACACCAAGAATGTTGTTGTAACAAAAAAAATTTTTTTTGCTCATATTGTAAATAGTTCTCACAAACTTGTACATAGCCCAGTGTAGGGCTAAAGCTGTAGTAACACTGTCCGAAATTAGTTCCAGGGCCAGCCTTGTAAACCCCTACCACCATGCGAACCACCACCCCGCCGGGTTCCTTTTTAACAAGGGGTGAATGCGGTGGTATGTATTAGGGATCATGTGGGACCTGTGAAGCCGAGATGCTATTGGCTGACAGATCCCGGGTCCTGGTTGGATCTGCCGACTTCTGGCTCTGCCCTGAAGGCGGAGTATAAGAACCCGAGTTTCTCCCCGCAGCTTCATTCTGTTGCTGAGCTGCTGGGGACAAGCATCGCTTAATAAAGCCTGGATCGACTTCATCACTTCTCGTCTCTCGTAAGTCATTGTGCGCTACAGTAAGTGACTGGTAAGTAGTTTTTCTGTTTTCTTTTTCTTTTCATTGGTATATTTATTTATTTATTCTTCGTTGTTTTTTCTTTTTTGAAATTGTAGTTGTTGAAGTTAACCGAAGGTTTAAAACATGGCAGGAGATCTCAGACCCGTGTCATGCCCCTCGTGTGCGATGTGGGAGCTCAGGGACACGTCCACTGTCCCTGGCTCCTTCACGTGCAAGAAGTGTGTCCAGTTGGAGCTCCTGTTAGACCGCTTGATGGCTCTGGAGCTATGGATGGACTCACTTTGGAGCATCCGCGATGCTGAGGACGTCGTGGATAGCACGTTTAGCGAGTTGGTCAGACCGCAGGTGAAAGGTACTGAGGGAGATAGAAAATGGGTGACCAAAAGACAGAGCAAGAGTAGGAAGGCAGTGCAGGTGTCCCCTGCGGTCATCTCCCTGCAAAACAGATATACCGCTTTGGATACTGTTGGGGGAGATGGCTCACCAGGGGAAGGCGGCAGCAGCCAGGTTCATGGCACCGTGGCTGGCTCTGCTGCGCAGCTGGGCAGGAAGAAGAATGGCAGGGCTATAGTGATAGGGGACTCAATCGTAAGGGGAATAGACAGGCGGTTCTGCGGACGCAATCGAGACTCCAGGATGGTATGTTGCCTCCCTGGTGCAAGGGTCAAGGATGTCTCGGAGCGGCTGCAGGACATTCTGGGGGGGGGGGGGGGGGGGGGTGGAGGGTGAACAGCCAGCTGGCGTGGTGCATATAGGCACCAACGATATAGGTAAAAAATGGCACGAGGTCCTACAAGCTGAATTCAGGGAGTTAGGAGTTAAACTAAAAAGTAGGACCTCAAAGGTAGTAATTTCAGGATTGCTACCAGTGCCACGAGCTAGTCACAGTAGGAATGTCAGGATAGATAGGATGAATGCGTGGCTCGAGAGATGGTGCAAGAGGGAGGGATTCAAATTCCAGGGGCATTGGAACCGGTTCTGGGGGAGGTGGGACCGGACGGTCTGCACCTGGGCAGAACTGGAACCGATGTCCTGGGGGGGGTGTTTGCTAGAGCTGTTGGGGAGAGTTTCAACTAATGTGGCGGGGGATGATGAACCGATGCAGGAAGTTGGAAGGTAGTAAAACAGGGACAGAAACAAAAGGCAGTAAGGGGGAAAGTGTAAGGCAGGGAAACCATAGTCAAAAATCAAAAAGGGCGACAATTCAAGGTACAGTGACTGAGGGGAGCTCAGCGAATAGGACCAGTAATACTAAAAGGAATAAAACGGGAAGTGAAAACATTAATGGTAAGCGACGCGGCAGGTTGTTACATGAAGTTACATGTTCAACGAGAAGGAAAATTAGGAGAAAAGTTAAGAGGAAATATAACTTAGGAGAGGTTACTGATCGAGCTGTTAAGATTCAGAACAGAGGTTAAAAAGCCAACATAAGTGTACTTTACCTGAATGCTCGTAGTATTCGGAATAAGGTAAATGAGTTGATGGCGCAAATCATCGTGAATGACTATGATTTAGTGGCCATTACTGAAACATGGTTAAAGGATGGTCACGACTGGGAGTTAAATATCCAAGGGTATCAAACTATTCGGAAGGACAGAGTGGATGGTGAGGGAGGTGGTGTAGCTCTGTTATTTAAGGATGACATCCGGGCAATAGTAAGGGATGACATCGGTGCTTGTAGGGTTGAATCCATTTGGGTGGAAATCAGGAATAGTAAGACGAAAAAGTCACTGATAGGAGTAGTCTATAGGCCACCAAATAGTAACATTATGGTGGGGCAGGCAATAAACAAAGAAATAACGGATGCATGTAGAAATGGTACAGCAGTTATCATGGGGGATTTTAATCTACATGTCGATTAGTTTAACTAGGTCGGTCAAGACAGCCTTGAGGAGGAGTTTATAGAATGTATCCGCGATAGTTTCCTAGAACAGTATGTAATGGAACCTACGAGGGAACAAGTGGTCCTAGATCTGGTCCTGTGTAATGAGACAGGATTGATTCATGATCTCACAGTTAGGGATCCTCTCGGAAGGAGCGATCACAATATGGTGGAATTTAAAATACAGATGGAGGGTGAGAAGGTAAAATCAAACACTAGTGTTTTGTGCTTAAACAAAGGAGATTACAATGGGATGAGAGAAGAACTAGCTAAAGTAGACTGGGAGCAAAGACTTTATGGTGAAACAGTGGAGAACCTTCCAAGTGATTTTTCACAGTGCTCAGCAAAGGTTTATACCAACAAAAAGGAAGGACGGTAGAAAGAGGGAACATCGACCGTGGATATCTAAGGAAATAAGGGAGAGTATCAAATTGAAGGGAAAAGCATACAAAGTGGCAAAGCTTAGTGGGAGACTAGAGGACTGGGAAATCTTTAGGGGGGCAACAGAAAGCTACTAAAAAAGCTATAAAGAAGAGTAAGATAGATTATGAGAGTGAACTTGCTCAGAATATAAAAACAGATAGTAAAAGTTTCTACAAATATATAAAACAAAAAAGAGTGGCTAAGGTAAATATTGGTCCTCTAGAGGATGAGAAGGGAGATTTAATAATGGGAGATGAGGAAATGGCTGAGGAACTGAACAGGTTATTTGGGTCGATCTTCACAGTGGAAGACACAAATAACATGCCAGTGACTGATGGAAATGAGGCTATGACAGGTGAGGATCTTGAGAGGATTGTTACCACTAAGGAGGTAGTGATGGGCAAGCTAATGGGGCTAAAGGTAGACAAGTCTCCTGGCCCTGATGGAATGCATCCCAGAGTGCTAAAAGAGATGGCTAGGGAAATTGCAAATGCACTAGTGATAATTTACCAAAATTCACTAGACTCTGGGGTGGTCCCGGCGGATTGGAAATTAGCAAACGTGACACCACTGTTTAAAAAAGGTGGAAGGCAGAAAGTGGGGAATTATAGGCCAGTGAGTTTGACTTCGGTAGTAGGGAAGATGCTGGAATCTATCATCAAGGAAGAAATAGCAAGGCATCTGGATGGAAATTGTCCCATTGGGCAGACGCAGCATGGGTTCATAAAGGGCAGGTCGTGCCTAACTAATTTAGTGGAATTTTTTGAGGACATTAACAGTGCGGTAAATAACGGGGAGCCAATGGATGTGGTATATCTGGATTTCCATAAAGCCTTTGACAAGGTGCCACACAAAAGGTTGTGCATAAGATAAAGATGCATGGCATTAAGGGGAAAGTAGTAGCATGGATAGAGGATTGGTTAATTAATAGAAAGCAAAGAGTGGGGATTAATGTCTGTTTCTCTGGTTGGCAATCAGTAGCTAGTGGTTATCATAGATTATCATAGAATTTACAGTGCAGAAGGAGGCCATTCGGCCCATCGAGTCTGCACCGGCTCTTGGAAAGAGCACCCTACCCAAGGTCAACACCTCCGCCCTATCCCCATAACCCAGTAACCCCACCCAACACTAAGGGCAATTTTGGACACTAAGGGCAATTTATCATGGCCAATCCACCTAACCCGCACATCTTTGGACTGTGGGAGGAAACCGGAGCACCCGGAGGAAACCCACGCACACACGGGGAGGATGTGCAGACTCCGCACAGACAGTGACCCAAGCCGGAATCGAACCTGGGACCCTGGAGCTGTGAAGCAATTGTGCTATCCACAAGGCTACCGTGCTGCCCGAGGTGTCCCTCAGAGATCAGTGTTGGGCCCACAATTGTTCACAATTTACATAGATGATTTGGAGTTGGGGACCAAGTGCAATGTGTCCAAGTTTGCAGACGACACTAAGATGAGTGGTAAAGCAAAAAGTGCAGAGGATACTGGAAGTCTGCAGAGGGATTT
The DNA here is from genome assembly GCF_047496885.1 of Scyliorhinus torazame. Taxonomy (NCBI): domain Eukaryota; kingdom Metazoa; phylum Chordata; class Chondrichthyes; order Carcharhiniformes; family Scyliorhinidae; genus Scyliorhinus; species Scyliorhinus torazame. Next base: position 37,952,797 of record NC_092738.1, read on the forward strand.
GGATAGGCTAAGTGAATGGGCTAGAGTCTGGCAGATGGAATACAATGTTGACAAATGTGAGGTTATCCATTTTGGTAGGAATAACAGCAAAAGGGATTATTATTTAAATGATAAAATATTAAAACATGCTGCTGTGCAGAGAGACCTGGGTGTGCTAGTGCATGAGTCGCAAAAAGTTGGTTTACAGGTGCAACAGGTGATTAAGAAGGTAAATGGAATTTTGTCCTTCATTGCTAGAGGGATGGAGTTTAAGACTAAGGAGGTTATGCTGCAATTGTATAAGGTGTGGGCACACCTGGAGTATTGTGTTCAGTTTTGGTCTCCTTACCTGAGAAAGGACGTACTGGCACTGGAGGGTGTGCAGAGGAGATTCACTAGGTTGATCCCAGAGCTGAAGGGGTTGGATTACGAGGAGAGGTTGAGTAGACTGGGACTGTACTCGTTGGAATTTAGAAGGATAAGGGGGGATCTTATAGAAACATATAAAATTATGAAGGGAATAGATAGGATAGATGCAGACAGGTTGTTTCCACTGGCGGGTGAAAGCAGAACTAGGGGGCATAGCCTCAAAATAAGGGGAAGTAGATTTAGGACTGAGTTTAGGAGGAATTTCTTCACCCAAAGGGTTGTGAATCTATGGAATTCCTTGCCCAGTGAAGCAGTAGAGGCTCCTTCATTAAATGTTTTTAAGATAAAGATTGATAGTTTTTTGAAGAATAAAGGGATTAAGGGTTATGGTGTTCGGGCCGGAAAGTGGAGCTGAGTCCACAAAAGATCAGCCATGATCTCATTGAATGGTGGAGCAGGCTCGAGGGGCCAGATGGCTGACTCCTGCTCCTAGTTCTTATGTTCTTATGTAACACAAGTTAATTTGCAATTGCATCATTTAAAAAAAAAACATTTAGTGTACACAATTCATTTTTTCCAATTAAGGGCGATTTAGCGAGGCCAATCCACCTACCCTGCACATCTTTGGGTTGTGGGGGTGAAACCCCCGCAAACACGGGGAGAATGTGCAACTCTACATGGGCCACTGCATCATGGGCAGCACGGTAGCATTGTAGATAGCACAATTGCTTCACAGCTCCAGGGTCCAGGTTCGATTCCCGGCTTGGGTCACTGTCTGCGGAGTCTGCACATCCTCCCCGTGTCTCCGTGGGTTTCCTCCGGGTGCTCCGGTTTCCTCCCACAGTCCAAAGACGTGCTGTTAGGTGGATTGGCCAGGATAAATTGCCCTTCGTGTCCAAAAGTTCCCTTAGTGTTGGGTGGGGTTACTGGGTTATGGGGATAGAGTGGAGGTGTTGACCTTGGGTAGGGTGCTCTTTCCAAGAGATGGTGCAGACTTGATTGGCCGAATGGCCTCCTTCTGCACTGTAAATTCTCTGAAGTCCATCTGTGTTCAAGTGCTTCAGATGTGGTGCGGACACACAATACCGCTGTAAATACCCAGCAGGGGGAGCTGACATGCTTTCTCCAGGACTGGTCATTTTAAACAGTTTTGCAAATCAAAACAGTGTTCAAGTGAAGAAAGCTGGAACATATTCCGAACCAGTTTGAGGCCCAAGAAATGTGTTGGTCCTTTCCAACCTAATGGTTTCCTCAGAGATTGAGGAAGCTGATAAACACCTCTGATCCATAGTTGGAAGTTCAAGGCAACAGGACGGAATTTAAACTTCCGTTTATTTAAATTTAAAGTAGGAATCTCTGGCTTAACGCATGGATTGGAATGGCTTCCAAAATGGTTTAAAGAAGTCAAAATCCAGCCATCTGAGGTAAAGTTACAAGGGCCTGGAGACCCTTCTTAAAGTGAAGGGTCAGTTCACCAGCACCCGTTAAGCGTGAAGAAAAGGAAATGAGCGAAACCCTTCCTCTCCTACAGAAATCAGCCAATTTCTCAGCTCAGCGTGTTTAAGTAGTTCAACAGAGGACAGTGAAGTAACCCCCGAGAATCAATTTCCAACGTTGGTTCGGGGACCGATGCACTTCGATGCAGCAGCTGGAGGTCTGAGGTACCCTCAATAATGATGCTTAGAGATTAAACTGTAAAGAAGGCTTTATTAGACTAAGAACTATGCTAGAGCTGAGACAAGTGCTGACTGCTGTACAGCCCACAAGGCAGCCCCTTATATATGGCTCACAGATGGGCGGAGCCAGAGGCGGAGTCCCCAGGGTTCCAAGCCTGGTCTTAAAGGGGACATCACCTTACATGATGATAAGGCAGTAACCGTTCATCACATTCACCCCCTGTTTAAAAAGAGTCCGGCGGGGGTGAAGTGCCATCATAGGTCCATCCGTCTCGGTGGCTGGATCGTCCTCATCGACCTCCTCAATTCGGGCAGTGGTGCGGCGGGCACGGACGTCCCGGTTGAGGGCACATCCGGGAGCACAGCGGTCGGAGCTTCGGTCCGGGTCGGGGCAGGGGAACTAGGCAGGGCCAGGGGTAGCGGAGCCGGGGCAGAGGAACTAGGCAGGGCCGGGGGTAGCGGAGCCGGTGCCGGCTTGGTGTGTAAAGGTAGGTGCTCACCAACGGGTGGTAGGGCCGGAAGGGGGTGTGTTGTAGGGGGCGACGGGTCCTGCAGGGGAGCGGCGCGGGAAGGGGCGTCTGTGGTGGAGGATCCAGCGGGCGCCAGATCCCGGAGGGAAACCGTATCTTGCCTGCCGTCGGGGTACTCAGCATAGGCGTAACTGGGGTTGGAGTGGAGCAGTCGGACCTTTTCGACCAGGGGGTCCGTTTTATGGCTCCTCGCGTGCCTCCGGAGAAGAACAGGTCCCGGAGCCGTCAGCCAAGGTGGGAGCGAGACCCCGGAGGTAGACTTCCTGGGGAAGAGAAACAATCGGTCGTGAGGGTCTCATTTGTGGCCGTGCAGAGGAGTGACCTAATGGAGTGTAGGGCATCGGGTAGGACCTCCTGCCAGCGGGTGGTTGGGAGATTTCTCGACCGCAGGGCCAGAAGGACAGCCTTCCACACGGTCGCGTTCTCCCTCTCCACCTGCCCGTTTCCCCGTGGGTTATAGCTGGTCGTTCTGCTCGAGGCGATGCCTTTGCTGAGCAGATACTGACACAGTTCATCGCTCATGAACGATGTACCCCAGTCGCTGTGGATATAAGCGGGGAAACCGAACAGGGTGAAGATGCTGTGCAGTGCCTTAATCACCGTGGCTGAGGTCATGTCGGTGCAGGGAATGGCGAATGGGAAACGGGAGAACTCATCGATCACGGTGAGGAAATAGGCATAACGGTTGGTGGACGGGAGGGGCCCCTTGAAGTCCACGCTCAGTCGCTCAAAGGGGCCCGAGGCCTTCACGAGCCGAACCTTGTCTGGCCGATAGAAGTGCGGTTTGCACTCCGCACAGACCTGGCAGGCCCTGACCATGGCCTTGACCTCCTTGGTTGAGTAAGGTAGGTTGCGGGACTTGATGAAATGGACGAGCCGGGTAACCCCCGGGTGGCAGAGGTCATTGTGGATGGCTTGCAGGCGGTCCTCCTGCGCGTTGGCACATGTGCCGCGGGACAGGGCATCTGGGGGCTCGTTGAGCTCCCCTGGACGATACTTGATATCGTACGAGTAGGTGGAGAGTTCGATCCTCCACCTCAAAATTTTATCGTTTTTTATTTTGCCCCGTTGCGTGTTGTTGAACATATAGGCGACCGACCGTTGGTCGGTGATGAGGGTAAACCTCCTACCGGCTAGGTAGTGTCTCCAGCACCGCACAGCCTCCACAATGGCTTGTGCCTCCTTTTCGACTGCAGAGTGTCGAATCTCGGAGGCGGTGAGGGTTCGGGAGAAGAACGCTACTGGTCTGCCTCCTTGATTGAGGGTAGCAGCCAGGGCGATGTCTGATGCATCGCTCTCTACCTGGAAAGGGATGGTTTCGTCCACCGCGTGCATGGCGGCCTTGAGGATGTCGGCCTTGATGCGGTTGAAGGCCAATTGAGCCTCAGCCGAGAGGGGAAAAGTGGTGGTCTTTATGAGTGGGCGGGCTTTGTCCGCATACTTGGGGACCCACTGGGCGTAATAAGAGAAAAGCCCCAAGCACCATTTGAGGGCCTTGAGGCTGCGGGGGAGAGGGAGTACCTTAAGGGGGCACATGCGGTCGGAGTCGGGACCTAGGACCCCGTCTTCCACGACATAGCCCAGGATGGCCAGCCGGGTGGTGTGGAAAACGCATTTGTCCTCGTTATGAAATGAAATGAAATGAAATATAGGTCAGGTTAAGGGCTCGGGTGGTCTGGAGGAACTTTTCGAGGTTAGCGTCATGGTCCTGCTGGTCATGGCCGCAGATGGTGACATTGTCCAAGTACGGGTATGTAGCCCGCAAACCGTACTGGTCCACCATTTGGTCCATCGCCCTTTGAAAGACAGAGACCCCATTTGTGACACCGAAGGGGACCCTGAGGAAGTGGAAGAGCCGGCCGGCTGCTTCAAAGGCAGTATAGGGGCGGTCTTTTGGTCGGATGGGGAGCTGGTGGTAGGCAGATTTGAGGTCGACCGTGGAAAATACTCGGTATTGGGCGATCCGATTTACCATTTCCGCAATGCGAGGAAGGGGGTACGCATCGAGCTGCGTGAAGCGGTTTATGGTCTGGCTATAATCCACGACCATCCGTTTCTTATCCCCGGACCGGACTATCACCACTTGCGCTCTCCAAGGGCTGTTGCTAGCCTCGATGACCCCCTCTCCCAGTAAACGCTGGACCTCTGACTTGATAAAAGCCATGTCTTGGGCACTGTAGCGCCGGCTCCTGGTGGCGACGGGCTTACAGTCGGGAGTGAGGTTCGCGAATAGCGAGGGGTGTGCGACTTTCAGTGTCGCAAGGCAGCACACCGTGAGGGGGGGCAAGGGTCCGCCGAACTTCAGTGTCAGGCTTCGGTGGCTGCACTGGAAATCCAGTCCGAGCAGCAGGGGGGCACAGAGGTGAGGGATGATATAAAATTTGAAACGGGTGTACTTGGCGCCCTGGATCGAGAGATCCGCAATACAGTACCCCGTGATTTGTACCGAGTGGGACCCAGATGCGAGGGCTATGTTTGGGATGCAGGATGGGTGCGTAGGGAGCAGCGCCTTACCGTTTCAGGGTGAATAAAGCTCTCCGTGCTCCCGGAGTCGAAGAGGCATGCAGTGTCGTGCCCGTTGACCTGGACCCGCATCATGGAGTTCTGCAGGTGTTTTGGCCGAGTTTGGTCGAGGGTGATCGCACCCAGTCGCGGGTAGTCCGAGTCCTCAGCCGAGTCGGACTCGTAAAATGGCCGCCGCCGTCGGTCGCACGTGTGGGGTCGAGAAGATGGCCGACGACAAAATGGCTGCTCCCATGATTCGCACGAGGCTGATGACGCGTCAGAAGAGGGCGTGTCGGGTCGGTGCGCAGCAGCATTGCGAGACCTGTGGGCCTGAGAGCCTGATTTTCTGGCCGGCTGTTCTTTGTTTTTCTGGCCCCTGGGTCTGGCCAGGCAGACCCTCGCAAAATGCCCTTTCTTCCCGCAGTCGCTGCAGATCGCGGAGCAGGCTGGGCAGCGTGGGAATGGGTGCTGGCCCTATCCACAGAAGTAGCATGGTGTGCCCCCATGGTGAGCGGGTCGCCGCGTGGCGCAGGCCTGTAATACGGTTGAGTCTGAGGAAGTCCGGGGGGGGGGGCTCACAGAGTCCGCGGGGTATGTACCCAAGTTATGTTGGGCCACCTCCAGCGAGGAGGCGAGCGTTAGCGTCTCCTGGAGGTCATTTGCCCCATTTTCGAGCAGCCGCTGCCGGATGTAGGTCGAGCGGATGCCGGACACGGAAGCGTCTCTGATGTGCAGGTTCATATGGACTTCCCCTGTCACATCCTGATGGTCACAGTCCCTGGCGAGCGCGGTGAGTTTCTCAATAACTCATCGAGCGATTCCCCCGAGCGCTGCCGGCAGGTAGAGAGCAGATGCCGGGCGTGTACCTCGTTGATGGGTTTGACAAACCGCTTGCGGAGTAACTCGACAGACTCATCATAAGTCGTCGCCTTTTCGAGCGTGGCGGAGATTCTGTGACTCACCCGGGCGTGGAGTAGGCGCAGCTTGCGTGGCCCCAGGATGGGAGTCTCTGCGGAGTCCAGGTAGGCCTCGAAGCACCGCAGCCAGTATTTAAAAATTTCCTTTGCCTCCGGCGTTCGTGCTTCCAGATTGAGCTTCTCTGGTTTTAGACCTGCGTCCATCCTGAATCTAGTTTAGTCTATTAAATTGAGGTACCCTCAATAATGATGCTTAGAGATTAAACTGTAAAGAAGGCTTTATTAGGCTAATAACTATGCTACAGATTTGGACGAGAGCTGACTGCTATACAGACCATGAGGCAGCCCTTTATGTATGGCTCCCAGATGGGCGGAGCCAGAGGCGGAGTCCCCAGGGTTCCAAGCCTAGTCTTAAAGGGGACATCACCTTACATGATGATAAGGCAGTAACCGTTCATCACAAGGTCTTTGTAAATAATTCTCAATAAACTGTCTGAAGACTCTCTCAAGTCTGTTACAAGTGAACAACGCCTCATCAAAGTGCAGGAGGCCAAGAAGGTGAGGGAACAGTAAAAGTTCCTGAAAACCCAGCAACAGCATTGAAACAGCAGGCACCCAAGGAAGGGAAACCAAAATGCACCATAGCCACCGAGAAATAAGCATATGTGACTTCTTGTAAGGTGGCTGCGATGTTGTTTAAATCCATGCTCACCCCCATTCTGTAAAGGTAAAGTCGCCACAGTCCCAGATGACCGTGGGCTGCTTTCCCCTTTGAGGGGGAGAGCTGACTGGTGGTGATTTAACCTGAGGGTCACCACACCTCAGGGCGAGGGTCAAGGTTGAGGAGGCGGGGCCTTCAATAATACCCTCAGCCGGTACGGGAACTGAACCCACGCTGCTGGCCTCGCTCCGCATCACCGAGCAATGTTGGGTGGCTATGCCAGAGGCACATGATTGGCGACGAGGATAATTTAGACAGCAGTGACAGAAAAAAGGGAGTTTGATGTCACCATGTAATTCCTCCTTCATTTAAATATGCCAACCCATTTTATATGTGAATAATTCTCTTGATTCACGTATTGAGTTTTATACGCACCCTGCTATCTATTGAAATGATTTTTTAAAAATCTCTTCACATCGAACAAACTAAACTTCTCGAAATACTCTTGTAAACTTGTCTGGTCTTTTTAAATATGACATGTGGTAGCAGAGAAACCTGTCACTTTGAAGAATCTCCCTTATTGTGCCGTGCAGACTTCTGGGTAACTGTGCACTGACTGCATGCGAGGCTGACAAATAATTGTCACTCACTGGCAGCATATCATGGATGTGCTGACTTCCATATGCTGATATACGTTGCCAGTGGTGACCTTCCACACCTCCAGCATATAAACAGAAAATTACCGCACAAGTGCTGACCTAACAGTCATTCGATTTTGTTTTCAGGTCAGTCACTCATTGGGACTCAGTCACGTCTCCCAGCAGCCGAGAGCTATGACTGGGCTACTCTGGGTGATGGCCAAACTGACCTGTCTGTCTGCACAGAGATACCTCCCAGTGTGAGCAGGGGTAAAATGTCCGAACAACTTCGCTCCGACAGGCCAGGAGGTGCAGCCCCGTCACAAAATCCCCTCACCTGCAAGCTCATCAGAACATTCAGCAAGTCATTCATCCCCGTCAACGTGTCCACACTCTGGAAAACAGCCACCAACAAGGTGGGGGTGATCGCAATTGTCCGCGTGAACACCACACGGGTAAAACGAGACCACTTGAGGTTCAAGAAACCCTGGAAAAAAGAAACAGGCAAACGATTAAGACTTCTCGAGTTGGATTGCCTGCTGGAAAGCCCCAGGCCGGCCCAGAAAAAGGGGCTGACTCACTTCCCGGAGCGAATGTATTTTGGAAACATTGTGGAGGGGGATTGTTTTTAGAAGGGGTCTTGTTTTAAATTCTTTCATGTGGCTAGGACCAGCATTTGTTGCCCATCGCTAATTGCCCCTTGGTGGTGGTGAGCCACCTTCTTGAACCGTCGCAGTCCCTGAGGTGTAGGTGTGACATTAGGGGTGTGTTATGGGCCAGGGTTCAGAGAACCCCAAAGTGTATCATGGAGTCCACCTGACCCACAACCTTTAATAGATTGTGGTATGGGGAGTACATGGGCTTACCTGACAGGTGTGATGCAACAGAGATCTAAAGTACTTCTAAATTAAAACAATGTTTATTTATGAAACCAGTTAACACTTTATAAACCCACAGTAAACATCTTAACAACTATCAACACCAATCCGCCCCACAGGTACAATATTCTATAAGTAACTCTTAATCTTTCCTTGCAACATCCACAAGACAAAAGACCCTTTTTAACACAGAGATCTGGGTGGGACTCTCCCGTACCCAGCGGGGCGGGTCGTACCGGCATCGAGGAGTGGCGTGAAGCACTCCGGCACAGAGCGATCCTTATACAGCTGCTTGCTTTTCCTGCAGCTATCCAGCTCTCAAACCAAAACTAAAACCCACAGACACACAACAGCTTCTGTTCGAAGCGAAAGTGAAAGACAGACAGCCCAGCTCCACCCACACTCTGACATCACTGCAGCTGCTCGATAAACACCCATTTCTTAAAGGTACATCCACTACAGCTATTTAATAAACATCCATTTTGTACTCTCACAAGACAGGTGGCACGATGGCACAGTGATTAGCACTGCTGCCTCACAATGCCAGGGACCTGGGTTCAATTCCGGCCTCGGGTGACTGTCTGCGCGGAGTCTACACGTTCTCCCCATGTCTGCGTGGGTTTCCTCCGGGTGCTCCGGTTTCCTCCCACAGTCCAAAGATGTGCAGGTTAGGTGACACAGAGCTCAAGGTGGATGTGAAACTGAACTGGACACGGTGCTCAGGGTGGGTGTGAAACTGAACTGGACACAGTGCTCAGGGTGGGTGTGAAACTGAACTGGACACAGTGCTCAAGGTGGGTGTGAAACTGAACTGGACACAGTGCTCAAGGTGGGTGTGAAACTGAACTGGACACAGTGCTCAATGTGGGTGTGAAACTGAACTGGACACAGTGCTCAAGGTGGGTGTGAAACTGAACTGGGCACAGTGCTCAAGGTGGGTGTGAAACTGAACTGGACACAGTGCTCAGGGTGGGACTGAAACTGAACTGGACACAGTGCTCAGGGTGGGTGTGAAACTGAACTGGACACAGTGCTCAAGGTGGGTGTGAAACTGAACTGGACACAGTGCTCAAGGTTGGTGTGAAACTGAACTGGACACAGTGCTCAGGGTGGGTGTGAAACTGAACTGGACACAGTGCTCAGGGTGGGTGTGAAACTGAACTGGACACAGTGCTCAAGGTGGGTGTGAAACTGAACTGGACACAGTGCTCAAGGTGGGTGTGAAACTGAACTGGACACAGTGCTCAAGGTGGGTGTGAAACTGAACTGGACACAGTGCTCAGGGTGGGTGTGAAACTGAACTGGACACAGTGCTCAAGGTGGGTGTGAAACTGAACTGGACACAGTGCTCAAGGTGGGTGTGAAACTGAACTGGACACAGTGCTCAGGGTGGGTGTGAAACTGAACTGGACACAGTGCTCAAGGTGGGTGTGAAACTGAACTGGACACAGTGCTCAAGGTGGGACTGAAACTGAACTGGACACAGTGCTCAGGGTGGGTGTGAAACTGAACTGGACACAGTGCTCAAGGTGGGTGTGAAACTGAACTGGACACAGTGCTCAGGGTGGGACTGAAACTGAACTGGACACAGTGCTCAAGGTGGGTGTGAAACTGAACTGGACACAGTGCTCAGGGTGGGACTGAAACTGAACTGGACACAGTGCTCAAGGTGGGTGTGAAACTGAACTGGACACAGTGCTCAAGGTGGGTGTGAAACTGAACTGGACACAGAGCTCAGGGTGGGTGTGAAACTGAACTGGACACAGTGCTCAGGGTGGGTGTGAAACTGAACTGGACACAGTGCTCAAGGTGGGTGTGAAACTGAACTGGACACAGTGCTCAAGGTGGGTGTGAAACTGAACTGGACACAGTGCTCAAGGTGGGTGTGAAACTGAACTGGACACAGTGCTCAAGGTGGGTGTGAAACTGAACTGGACACAGTGCTCAGGGTGGGTGTGAAACTGAACTGGACACAGAGCTCAAGGTGGGTGTGAAACTGAACTGGACACAGTGCTCAAGGTGGGTGTGAAACTGAACTGGACACAGTGCTCAGGGTGGGTGTGAAACTGAACTGGACACAGTGCTCAAGGTGGGTGTGAAACTGAACTGGACACAGTGCTCAAGGTGGGTGTGAAACTGAACTGGACACAGTGCTCAAGGTGGGTGTGAAACTGAACTGGACACAGTGCTCAGGGTGGGTGTGAAACTGAACTGGACACGGTGCTCAAGGTGGGTGTGAAACTGAACTGGACACAGTGCTCAAGGTGGGTGTGAAACTGAACTGGACACAGTGCTCAGGGTGGGTGTGAAACTGAACTGGACACAGTGCTCAGGGTGGGACTGAAACTGAACTGGACACAGTGCTCAGGGTGGGTGTGAAACTGAACTGGACACAGTGCTCAATGTGGGTGTGAAACTGAACTGGACACAGTGCTCAAGGTGGGACTGAAACTGAACTGGACACAGTGCTCAGGGTGGGTGTGAAACTGAACTGGACACAGTGCTCAAGGTGGGTGTGAAACTGAACTGGACACAGTGCTCAAGGTGGGTGTGAAACTGAACTGGACACAGTGCTCAGGGTGGGACTGAAACTGAACTGGACACAGTGCTCAAGGTGGGTGTGAAACTGAACTGGACACAGTGCTCAAGGTGGGTGTGAAACTGAACTGGACACAGTGCTCAGGGTGGGTGTGAAACTGAACCGGACACAGTGCTCAAGGTGGGTGTGAAACTGAACTGGACACAGTGCTCAAGGTGGGTGTGAAACTGAACTGGACACTGCTCAGGGTGGGTGTGAAACTGAACTGGACACGGTGCTCAGGGTGGGTGTGAAACTGAACTGGACACAGTGCTCAGGGTGGGTGTGAAACTGAACTGGACACAGAGCTCAGGGTGGGTGTGAAACTGAGCTGGACACAGTGCTCAGGGTGGGTGTGAAACTGAACTGGACACAGTGCTCAGGGTGGGTGTGAAACTGAACTGGACACAGTGCTCAGGGTGGGACTGAAACTGAACTGGACACAGTGCTCAAGGTGGGTGTGAAACTGAACTGGACACAGTGCTCAGGGTGGGACTGAAACTGAACTGGACACAGTGCTCAGGGTGGGACTGAAACTGAACTGGACACAGTGCTCAAGGTGGGTGTGAAACTGAACTGGACACAGTGCTCAAGGTGGGTGTGAAACTGAACTGGACACAGAGCTCAGGGTGGGACTGAAACTGAACTGGACACAGTGCTCAGGGTGGGTGTGAAACTGAACTGGACACAGTGCTCAAGGTGGGTGTGAAACTGAACTGGACACAGTGCTCAAGGTGGGTGTGAAACTGAACTGGACACAGTGCTCAAGGTGGGTGTGAAACTGAACTGGACACAGTGCTCAAGGTGGGTGTGAAACTGAACTGGACACAGTGCTCAAGGTGGGTGTGAAACTGAACTGGACACAGTGCTCAGGGTGGGACTGAAACTGAACTGGACACAGTGCTCAAGGTGGGTGTGAAACTGAACTGGACATAGCACCCCATACAATTTCAGCCGGAATTATATACCATACGGTTCAGTATTCTGATCCGATTTTATTTTAGGAATCAAAATCAAAGTTCACCTCCATGACAAACTGTCCTGTGTACGTCCCTGACATGGTTGAACTCTGACCTGCAGCCAGGATGCCAATGGCCCAGATGTAGAGTGCGGCAGATCCAAAGTAACAGCCCAGCACAACGCCCTGAGAGCGAGAAAGACAACAGGGGGGTTATCGGAAGTGAATGTAGCCAAACTGTCACTGATTGAAATCGCATTGCGGTCAGGAGTTAAGTGGGTAATTTACCAGCTGTGTTACTGGACCTATAGTCCAGACAATGTGTGTTTCAATTCCGCCCTGATGGCTTGAGTGTCTGATTTGAGTTTAAACAAGCTTGATACAAAAAGCTGGCAAGAATTTCTGGGTCTCCAGCCCCTCAGCACAACAATACTGTTCACTCTTAACTGCTGCTGAAATGGCCTAGCAAGTCATTCCATTGTATCAAACTGTTCCAATGGTTTAAGAAGGTCATTATCACAGTCATTTCAGTAGAATGCAGCCTGGGAGCTCTTGTTGGGGGAGTTGGGAAGATCCCATTACTTTTATTGATTTATCTATCTACACCCATTCAGATCCATGCTTGTAAAGTGCAAATACTGGACAGGATCATGTTTTCAGGCAAAGATGCAAGAACTACAGAACAATGATAATGAGATACTTTAATTTTCCTAACATAGATTGAAATGGTACCAGTGTTAAGGACAAAAAGGGGAAATATTACCTAAAATGTGCACCAGAGAAGTTTCTTAATCAACCTGCTTCCAGCCCAATGGGGAAGGAAACAGTGCTGGATCTAGTACTGGGAATGAAGTGGGGAAAGGGGAGTGTTATTCAATGCAAGAGCATTTGGGTAATAGTGATCATAACATCATTAAGCTTAGAATAGTTATGTAAAATATCAAGGTACAATCAAATGCAAAAAATGCTTAACTGGAGGAGTGCTAACTCCGGTGAGTCAAAATGGATCGATTACCTGTGATTATCACTCACTCTACTCCCACTGTCTGTTCCTGTAACGACTTGTTTCCCTGTAAAGACTCACATTCCAACCATTCTTCACATTTCAATCTGTAATTATCTTGTAATTGTGTCTCTCCTGTATAAGCTGTGATTGTGAATCTGCCTCCACTTCACCTGATGAAGGAGCTGTGCTCCAAAAGCTAGTGATTTCAAATAAACCTGTTGGACTTTCACCTGGTGTTGTGAGACTTCTTACTATTCTTCAATGAAGAGCGTTGATTAGGGTGGTGTACATTTTTCTGAAATTCATTCTTGGGAGGTAGCATGGCCAGCATTGATTATCCAACTCTATGTGCCCTTGCGAAGTTTGATATACACAGGGTGCGATTTAACTAAATGGGAACAAAGTCCGATAGCGAGCGCATAACTTGACACCACTAAGAAGGCAGTCGAATGCGTTGTTTAAAGAAGGAACTTCTTTATATGAATCAATAGCGAAGTTTAACTATGACAGTAATAACTATGAAAACAGGAACAGTAGTAAAACAGTTTTTGCTTGCAAAGCACTCTCTTGCAGACTGCAGAAGCTTGCCCAAAGCTCGCACATACCTGCAACAAATGCCAGTAAAACAATTACATAGGAGAAGGAATGCTCTGTACTCAAAATGACACTGTGTAAGAGTACTGTATTCACGGCCCCGAATCATATTACCATTTTCTAGAGACCGGGGGCTGGATTCTCCCAAAATGGGGTTATGTCTCCACGGCGGCGTAAGAACGCTGGCGTTTCACTCCCCAGTTTCCTGCAAAAAATAAAGAGCTATTCACTTACCTGCAGGGGGCCGGCAGGGACCCGGGGAGCTTCACGCAGCTTTGGCTGGTGATACGGGCCCCCGCACGTCCGTTTCCGAGTCCGCGCCTGGCGGCTGCCTCCAATGGCTGCGCCGAGCGCCTTGGCGGACTCAGACCGCGGACCATCACAGACAATGTAGGCCCCCCCCGATCGGCCGCTGCATCGGACCGGCCCAATCGCTGCCCTGGCCGCCCCCCCCCCCCCCAGTGCTCGATCCCCCCACCCCTCACTAGGGTGGCCGCGGACTGAGTCCGCAGCCGCCGCGCGAGAGTCTCGACCGGTCATATCACATTAGTTCCACGCCGTTGGGAACTTTGCCGGTCGGGAGCGGAGTATCGCTGGGAGGGCCTCTGGCAATGGCCCCCCCAGCCGCGCGGCGTGATTCACGGACAAGCGATTCGCCGGGGCCCGGTGAATCGCCAGAGCAGCACTGGGCCCAATTCGGTCGGGAACTTTGATTCTCCGCCCCTGCGCCAAATGTGATTTTGGTGCGGGGTCAGAGAATCCAGCCCCCTGTTGCCATGCCTCTAATAATAGACCAGTCAAGGACCTGTAAAAAGTCATACAAACCCATAAAGACTCTCACACCAGTAAAGATCCATACACCTACCCCTTTATAAATATCAACAGTGAGCGTGCTGTTGTCGACTGCAAAGAGGCTGGAGTGTGGGCTACTGCTGTTCACACACATGTCGTGCTATAAAAGAAAAGATGGTGTCAGATACATTCCCAGTCTATAGCACGTATCCTCTTTGCACTGCATGTTCCTGCAACACATTGGAAGCTGCTTGTATTCCAATCTTTCACCACCCTTCTTCCTGAGGAAACGTTCCCAATTTCACTCCTGAATAATTTGGCTCGAACGTTTTGACAATTCCTCCAAGTCCTTGGATTCCTAACTCGGGGAAACAGTTTCTCCCGATCTATCCTGTCCGCTCCCTTGAACATCTTGAAAACTTTCATTAAATCATCCTTTAACCGTTGAAATTCCAGAGAATACAATCATAGTTTGCGTACTCTCTCCTCAGAATTGAACCTTTGGAGTCCGGGTATCATTCTGGTCAAACTGTGTCCAAGGTCAGTACACCTGAGGTGTGGTGCTCAGAACTCGCACAGTACTCCAGGTGTGGCTTTGCATAGTTGAAGCATGAATTCTACCTCTTTGAGTAGTAATCCAGACACCCAGGGTAAAGCTCTATAAACCCAGGTTTGCATCCCAACTCAGCTGATGGTGAAATTTGAATTCAATAAAAGCTGGAATTAAAAGTCTAGCGATGACCATGAAACCATTATCGGTTGTTGTAAAAACCCATCTGGTTCACTAATGTCCTTCAGGGAAGGAAATCTGCCGTCCTTACCCGGTCTGGCCTACATGTGACTCCAGACCCACAGCAATGTGGGTGACTCCTAAATGCCCTCCGGGATGGGCAACAAATGCTACCCAGCGACGCCCACAGTCCATGAACGAATAAAAAAAAATTCCCGTCTCCAGATATAAAGGCCAGCATTCCATTAAACGTTTTGATTACTCTTTCATAGGCTTTTTTTTTCATAGAATTTACAGTGCAGAAGGAGGCCATTCGGCCCATCGAGTCTGCACCGGCTCTTGGAAAGAGCACCCTACCCAAGCCCACAACACCCTATCCCCATAACCCAGTAACCCCACTCAACCAACACTAAGGGCAATTTTGGACACTAAGGGCAATTTTAGCATGGCCAATCCACCTAACCTGCACATCTTTGGACTGTGGGAGGAAACCGGAGCACCCGGAGGAAACCCACGCACACACGGGGAGAACGTGCAGACTCCGCACAGACAGTGACCCAGCCGGGAATCGAACCTGGGACCCTGGAGCTGTGAAGCAATTGCGCTAACCGCTATGCTACCGTACTCTCTGTACATGATAGTGACATTTTAAAGTTCTCTGCACCTGGACCCTCAAATCCCCTTGCCCCTCTGCTGTCTCTAGCTTTTCACCAATTAATAAATCCCCTGTTCTATATTTTTAGGTCCAAAGTCGATGACCTCTTATGATTCCATCATCTTCCTACATCGAAACCCATTTACCAGTTTTGCCTATTCACTTAATCTAGCAATACCTCTTTGTAATTTTTAGCACAGGGCTAAATCGCTGGTTTTGAAAGCAGACCAAGGCAGGCCAGCAGCACGGTTCAATTCCCGTAACAGCCTCCTAGAACAGGTGCCAGAATGTGGCGACTAGGGGCTTTTCACAGTAACTTCATTTGAAGCCTACTTGTGACAATAAGTGATTTTCATTTCATTTCATTTCATTTCATTTTATACTTCCATCTCTCCCACCTAGCTTTGTGTCAATGGCAAATTTGGAGATGTGGGGCGCCATTCTCCGACCCCCCGCCGGGTCGGAGAATGGCCGTTGGCCGCCGTGAATCCCGCCCCCGCCGAAGTCTCCGCTCCCGGAGATTGGGCGGGGGCGGGAATCGGGCCGCGCCGGTTGGCAGGACCCCCCGCTGGATTCTCCGGCCCGGATGGGCCGAAGTCCCGCCCAGGAATTGCCTGTCCCGCCGACATAAATCAAACCTGGTATTTACCGGCGGGACCAGGCGGCGTGGGCGGGCTCCGGGGTCCTGGGGGGGGGGGGGGGGGGGCGCGGGGCGATCTGACCCCGGGGGGTGCCCCCACGGTGGCCTGGCCCGCGATCGGGGTCCACCGATCCGCGGGCGGGCTTGTGCCGTGGGGGCACTCTTTCCTTCCGCCTCCGCTACGGCCTCCACCATGGCGGAGGCGGAAGAGACTCTCCCCACTGCGCATGCGCGGGAAACTTTCAGCGGCCGCTGACGCTCCCGCGCATGCGCTGGGAAACTGACAGCGGCCGCTGACGCTCCCGCGCATGCGCCGCATTTCCGCGCCAGCTGGCGGGGAAACAAACGCCATTTCTGCCAGCTGGCGGGGCGGAAATCCCTCCGGCGTCGGCCTAGCCCCTCAATGTTGGGGCTAGGCCGCCAAAGATGCGGAGCATTCCGCACCTTTGGGCCGGCGCGATGCTCGTCTGATTGGCGCCGGCTTTGGCGCCAGTCGGCGGACATCCCGCCGTTGGGGGAGAATTTCGCCCGTGGTTTTCAATACCATCACCCACGTTGATAATAGTTAAGGCTCCAACATAGATCGTTGTGAGACATTACCTCCCAATTTTCATAAATTGTGGAATGACGTGGGCAATATTCCAAAAGGAACCGTTCGACTCAAGAGAACATTGGAAGATTATAGTATGTGCAACATTCCCACCTACTTCCTTCAAAATGCCTGGTATGGAAGCAATCTGGCCCTGAGGGGGCTCTATCATTCTTTAGCATTCTTAGTTTCATCGTTACTGTTTTGCTTAATTGTGTTGAGTTCCTGTCCCTGATTGTAAAAGAGCTTTCTTGGGGATTACCAGCATGCTGACTTCTTCCTCTACTGTAAATACTCACACAAAGTAATTACTCAGCATATCCGCCATTTCCTCATTTCCATTGACAATATCACTATTAGCAGTTGTGAAACTGCCTGCATCAGTCCTTAAATACTCTCCCCCCCAAGGCTGGTCTTTCTTCTGCCCTCCCCCATCCTGTTTTCGGCATTCCTTTGGGGTTTCTTTTCAAGCTGCCTTGTTCTCGGCCCCCCGGCCTTTGTATTGACCGTTTTCCAGCCTCCCCCTTCTTTTTTTCTCTGGCCTCCCCTCCCTTCCCTCTGACCCCTGTGGTCCTATTTGCTCTTGTGTGTTCCCCACCCCCCCCCCCCCCCCCCACTGCTCCCCCCACTGCTCCCCCTTCTCTATTGGCCGTTGGCCTCGAACAGGTCCTGGAACAGGCTGATGAACGGCCCCCACGCTTTGTCGAAGCCCTCGTCCGACCCTCGGATGCTGAACTTAATCTTCTCCAGGTGGAGAGATTCCGAGAGGTCAGCGAGCCAGTCTCCAGCTCTGGGTGGTGCTGCCGATCGCCAGCCGAGCAGGATTCTCCGGCGTGCGATTAGGGAAGTGAAAGCAAGGGCGTTGAGTTGGCCCCCTTCCCCGTGTGCAGCTCTGGCTGCTCCGATACCCCGAAGATTGCCACTATTGGGCATGGCTTCACCCTCACCCCCACAACCCTGGACATTGCCTCGGAGAAGGCTGTCCAGAACCCAGCAAGCTTGGGCCAAGCCCAAAACATGTGGGTGTGGTTGGCCGGGCCCCTCTGGCACCACTCACATTTGTCCCCCACCTCCGGGAAGAACCTGCTCATTCGGGTTCTGGTCAGGTGCGCTCTGTGCACCACTTTAAGCTGCATTAGGCTTAGCCTTGCGCAGGGGGAGGTGGAGTTGGCCCTGCTCAGTGCTTCGCTCCAGAGTCCCCACCCTATTTCGTTCCCTAGCTCTTCCTCCCATTTCCAGTGTCTCGTCCAGTGGGGAGCACGTCCTTTCGAAGAGTCTGTTTCGAAGAGTGTGCTAACTTCGATATCCTTTCAGACCGGGACACACACAAGTTTGTTGGTGTGTCCCAGTTGTGGGAAAACTTGGCCTGGGAGCACCCCTCAGCTCCCTCTGAAGCATGTGGTCTTTTCTGGGGGGATGTGGGGTTCTGCCTCAAAGGAAGCCCTGCAGAAACTGACCGTGAATACCCAGGGCCCAACATACCAAGGTTCCTGTTGATATCATGGGCACTCTTGGCACATTTCCACCCAACCTACCATGTTGGTGAGCTGGAAGGGCTGCAAAGCAATTAGGAGCCGTAAGCATCCACATTTCTGATGGAAAGCAATGCGCACTCACCACTTGTTCGTTGGTCTTATTATAAAAAGCTTCTGCAAACACAGAGACCACAAAGACGTTGATGAGGAAGGACAGCAACAAAGCCAGGCAGGCTTCGATGAAGAAATACCGATTTGCCTCCTTCACTTCTTTCTTATTGGCTCGATTTACATCCCTGGACTGAGGAAGAGAAGACGTCCGCATTAGTCAATCCCTCAATTTCAATACCTCCCCCCATCTTGCCACCGATGCCCCCCCCCCCCCCCCCCCGCCCCCCAACACCCCTCACTCCACATTGTGTCACAGGCTCAATCAACAACCTCATACAGCGCCTCATCAAGTGAACGACCTTGAAGTGCAATGCCGCCCGTTTGGTCAGCACCAGTATGGCCAATGGGTGCACAGCAAGATCCCACAAAAAGCAAGGGAGAATGAATCGCAACTTCATCTGGCTTTGTTTGGGAGGTTTATAAAAAAAAATATTTAGAGTACCCAATTATTTTTTGTCCAATTAAGTGGCGAAGGTGGGTGCAAAATCCCACAAGAGGGCAAACTGAGAATGTTGCCAGCGCGATCTCAGGGCACAATTCTCCCCTCCCCTCCCCCTGCCAGTGACATAACAAGGTTCCCACCCAGGAAGGTCGTGAACCTCATGTAAATACTGTAGCCATTCCATAATTCTGTGATTATTGCTGAAAAGAGAGACATGTTGTCAAAGTTTTTCAACTTGCACTCATCAGCATAAACACAACAATGTCAAATTGAAAACAATCGCGACAGTTTTATTACAGTGGTTGGCAAGCTGACTCTGATTGGCGTAGAGAAAGCCATGAGGAACTATAGGTTCCCCATGCTTCCGAGTAATTAAAAGAAAAGGTGCAAGGCTTGAACATGTTCCTTTTGTTTGCAGAGAGCAGGTCCCTGTGTATGAAACTTGTCACTTCGAGTAAGCATAAATGAGCCATGTTGGAGGAACTTATTCTTTGAACATGTTCCTTTTGTGTGATGCAAATGGGTCCCTGTGTATGAATGCATGTCACTTTGAGGAAGCATAAATGAGCCATGTTGGAGGAACCTGGTCTATGGTTCCGTGGTTCCTCATTCTCATCACGGCCGTGTTTCTCCGCTCCCTTTGGTATTAAAAAAAAAAAATGTTTTTATTGGGTTTTTTGTATTCTTTTAAAATAATGTCTCCTACTGTAGAAACAGACAGAAAACATCGCCATCATTTCTTTACTCCGCATGATAATTTCTCATGTCTCTGTCTCTAAGGGACCCATGTTCATTTCAGCAATTCTCCTCTTCTATGTATACGTACTGAAACTCATTCTACCTGTCTTTGTGTATTTGGCTAGTTTATTCTCATAATCTAATTCCTCCCTCTTCATTAATTCCTTGGTCATCCTTTGCCAGTATTTCACTCCTCCTCAAATTTCGTACTCTTCTTGACAATATTAAAGGTCTCTTATTTTACTATAATATGATCCTTAATCTTTTCAACCATGGATCGGTCATTTCTCCCACTGAATTTTATTTCACGATGTATATTCATTGAGACTCGCAACATATTTCTTTGTAGTACAGAACTTTTTTTTTAGGAAACATTTTATTGAGGCATTTATAATTTTAACATTTTAACATATTAACATTCTAAATAACAGAGCGGTCCGACACAAGCAAAAACCCCACAGTAACACACCCAACATCCTCCCGCCCTAACTCCTAGCTACCCATATATTAGATTCCCTGCCCCTATTCTCCACTTCCATGCCTCCCCTTCCCCCCCACTCCCCCCCGTTCTGCTGACGGTCAGTTTTCCGTGAAGAAGTCGATGAACGGCAGCCACCTCCGAGCGAACCCCGGTATTGAACCTCTTAAGGCAAATGTAACCTTCTCTAGCCTGAGAAACTCTGCCATGTCACTGGCCCACACCTCCGACTTTGGAGACTCTGAGTCCCTCCATCGCAGCAAAATCTGTCTCCGCGCCGTGCCTACCAGCGCCAAGGGTCTCCGCCAGCCGGCGCGAGTTGGCCCATGCGCGGGAGCGCCAGCGTGTGCTGGTTCCATCCCAGCGCATGCGCAGGGGGGTTCATCTCCGCACCGCCCATGGCAGAGGTTCACAGCAGCTGGTGCGGAGGGAAAGAGTGCCCCCGCGGCACAGGCCCACCCGCGGATCGGTGGGCTCTGATCGCGGGCCAGGCCATCGTGGGGGCACCCCCCGGGGCCAGATCCCCCCGCGCCCCCCCGAGGACTCTGCAGGCCGCCCGTAGAGCCAGGTCCAGCCGGTATGGACCTGGTTTGATTTATGCCGGCGGGACCGGCCACAAAAAGGGCAGCCGCTCGGCCCATCGCGGGGCGGAGAATCGCCGGGGGGGGGGGACGCTGCCAATGGCCCCCGACTGGTGAGCGCGATTCCCGCCCCCGCTGAAAAACCGGCGCCGGAGAATCCGGCAGCTGGCGTCGGGGCGGGATTCACGGCATCCCCCACCAATTCTCCGGCCCGGTGGGGGCTCAGAGAATCTCGCCTTTCATCTCATTCATCGGGCTTGCAATGTAGCTCACTTCTCCTGGCTAGAAGTGAGATATATTCATATGCAGGAATCTGCCCCCCGTTGGCATAAGGAATATGTCCAGACATTGCGCCTTTTTGAATAAACAGACAATAGCTCCCTGGTTGATTTCCTAATGTCTCGACCAATCTGCGCCACCTTGCCAACCAATCAGCCTTTTCTAAGCAGTATAAATTGTTGTCCCCTTTGAAATTTGTTATTCTTGTGTCTGTTCTGATGAGTGCAAGATGAAAAGCTTAAACAGCATGTTCTTTTTTCAGCAAATCAAATAGTTCTTGAAATGTTTGTCGTTGCTCACCTCCCAGCATAACGTTTAATTTCATTTCCTTCGCCAACCCGCCCCTCATACCTATGCAATTGGCTTTATTTAAGTTCAATATGTTAGTTTCAGACTCAAGTACGTTACTCTCAACTCAAGGTGATATTTTACAGATTATGATCACTCTTTCCCAGAGGATCCCTTACTATGAGAGTACGAATTGGTCATTGCACAGAATTCTACTTCATGCTCTTCTGGGCCAAGATTTTTCCCTCACTACTGCCCCACGTCAATCCCATAATTTTTGTCTTTTCAAAGCATCAAGTATCCTGGAATATGTCATTCTCAAACTTGTTCACAATGTAAGCACGTGTCTGTAATGGCTAGCGATTTTCCCAGATTCAAATATTGCTCCTTGTTCACTTGCTGCAGTTGGAACACTCACCCTGACCAAGGCGGAGTACAGATAGATATTGTGGGGCATGATTACCGCTCCGACAGTGCCAACTGCCTGCTGTAGCTGCCTGCTTCCACAGCCCTCACAAGTGGGCACAAACATTCCCTTCAGCAGCTGTAGCTGGTTTGGTTTTACAGTCACATACTGTGGGGCAGAGGAACAGGGTCTGTTAATTGAGTAAGGATATGGCAAACCTGATACACAAATCTGCAAAGCGTGTGGGCAAATCTAACTGGATAACCACTGAAAGAAATCGTTCTCAGCTTGTGGGCATCACTGGCTAGGATAACATTTATTGCCCATCCCTAATTGCCGCTTGAGAAGGTGGGGGTGAGCTGCCGTCTTGAACCGCTGCAGTCCCTGTGGTGTAGGTGCACCCACCGTGCTATTAGGGAAGGAGTTTCAGAATGTTGCCCCAGTGACAGTGAAGGAACGGCCGATATATTTCCCAGTCAGGGTGGTGAGTGACTTGGAGGGGAACCTCCAGGTGGTGGGGTTCCCAGGTATCTGCTGCTCTTGTCCTTCTAGATGGGAGAGGTAAAACATTTACATATCCATTATAGTATTCAGAGACAGACATTTAACAAGGAGTGAATTGTGTTCACTGTGACTTGGTGATTCAGACTGGATTATCCAGTTACATAACTCTATTTTTACTCAGCCTAAGATGATGGAGGTCCCAAAGCAATTTAATGGAATGTTTGATGAAATTCCTGTCTTATCTTGGTTTTAAATCATTCATATTTCAATTGGAGCTTCAAGATTATGTTCCTCCAACAACACTGGCATAGCAAGTGTTAATGTGGGACTGGAAACAGTACTGCCCATAGTGTGGTGTAAAGAGACACATGACTTTTGGCAAGGGTCAGTCGAGGACTGGACAGAGACCTGTGTAGAAGCAAGCATGGAGTTAGCTCAAAGCACGGGCTAGACCCTGCATATAGTTATGCATTGTTGTTGATGTTCAGCTATACAAGACTCAGAACCTCTTCATGTGATGTACTGAACATATAACATGGTGGCAGAGAATGGAAAAACTCAGAACCTCATAGTTGTGACTTATCAACAAACATTGAATGTTCAACAATATAAAATTCAGAGCCTCTTTGTGAGGCCTACTGAACATACAACATACAACAAAAATCATGTCATTGGATTCACTGCAAACATCTTAACCTAAAGCATGGAACTGGGCAGATGTGCTCGTGTGTGACAGACGCTGTCTCCAGGGCCTTGTCTATTATACTTGCAAACTTGGCAAAATACTGCACAGGGACTTCTGGTGGCGTTATGTAGGGGGAAGACGTGTATGAGGTGGCTCCCAATGGAGTACTGCACTGTCTGCCCTTTTCTCTTAGTTTCAGGGGGTGTTTTCTTTTGAAAACCCCCATAATTAATGGGATATGGATCCTACATTGGTGAAATGCCCAGAAAAGTCAGGGGAAAGAATGTGGTTCGTCCACGGAATCGGAGGCTCTCAGCGTTCGCCAGCAGATAAATTGGCGGAGGCGGGCTCTGCCCACTACACCAACGGGTGAGGTGTTTCCGGGTACCTTGGTGAAGGAAATTGCTAAACACTGGCAGATTGTGTCGGAGGACCTCCGGAAATCGATGGAGGGGCCTTGGGTCCATCTGAGCAGGTCTGGAGAAGACCAATGAAACCGTGAAAGCCCACAGAGCTACAATAAAAGACATGGAAGAGACCCTTTTGAGACGCAGTGATCAGACTGCCTCACTGGAAGCAGAAATGTCTCTGGTGGCAGAAGCAAATTAATCGTTGAAGGCCAAGGTAAATGATTTAGAGAATCGGTCCAGGAGGCAAAGATTTCAAATGATGAGGCTGCCAGATGGGATGGAACGCCCAACGCCCACGGAGTACTTTGTAGCGATATTTGGCAAGATGGTGGGGGATGGTAGATTCATGTCCTGTCCTGTATTGGACCGAGTCCACCATACACTCTGGCAGAGGCCCCGTCCTGAGGATCCACCGCGTGCGGTAAGAGTGAAGTTCCATAGCTTCAAAGAGATAGAGCGGGTACTGAGATGGGTGAGGTAGCATCGTGACTTCAAATAGGAAGGCCAAGCCGTCAGGTTTTACCAAGACGTGTGAGCGGAGCTGGCGAAGAAGAGGGCTGTGTTCAACAAAGCCAAGGCCGCCCTGTACAAAAGTGGAGTCCGGTTTGGTGTGGTGTACCCGGCTAAGAGTGACTTTCCAGGCAAAAGACTATTTATTTGATGAGCGGGAGAGGCGGACTCCTTTGTTAAGAAACACGGGCTGGGCGCAGTGTGATTGAGTTTTTTAGGTAATGGGAACAGGCATGTTGAATTGTTGGGGCTCCATGTTTATTTTTGCATTTTCCTGTTCTTTTGGGGTTGAATTTTTATAGTTTGGGCTTAGGTTTGGGGTTCAGTTTCATGTGGGGATCTATTCTGATTGTTCTGAAAATATATACCTCCCTGTTGGAGTGCACTGATTTATGGAGTTTTAATATTTTGTCGTCTGTAACCATTTTTCTTCATTCTAGTTGGGAGCCTCCCTGCTAACAAAAAGTGTTGATAACGGGAATGGTGATGAAGGATTGACTGCAGCTCATTATAATAGCTTTTTAGATAATGAACTTTGAGTTCTTGTTTTGTTTCGGTTTATTAAAAGTAGATTTTAATTGTTTGAATTTGCCTTGCTTCTATTTGTGCACGGACCTGGGTGTGGTAGTATGTGAGGGTGAGGACAAGGGGGGGGTAGTGTTTTGACGGTGCCTGCAGATTTTTCTTTGTTTATTCTTGTGATTTGGTTTGGTGGCCATCTTGGGTGGGCCTGGTGGCTGTACCTGTCATGCATCTGTGGGGTAATCTCTCTTGGAGGAAGTAGCTGATCCTGGATTTGGCCACAAGTTTATCTCCTGGATTTGACTACTGTACAGGGCCCCTACTGCTAGTGTTTGTACGAATGCCCTGAACTCTGGTTCCTTCCTGTTGAATAGGGGCTTCAGACAGGGATGCCCACTGTCTCTGCTCGTTTGTTTTGGCAATAGGTCCGCTCACTATAGCGCTGAGGCCCTCTATTAAATGTAGTGGGGTAAATCAGGGAGGGTAAAGTGACTAAAGCGAGGATGAGTGAATGTTTCTCTGGGATGGAGGACAAGTGTGAGCGTTGTTCTCAGGGACCGGCTAACCACACTCGTATGTTCTGCTCTTGTCCCACATTGGTAAGCTTCTGGGCCTCCTTCTTCAACACCATGCCCGAGATATTCGATGTTGATTTGGATCCATGTCCGCTGGTGGCCATATTTGGGGATCAGACTTGTCGGTGCTTCAGTCGGGGGAGAAGGCGGATATCCTCACCTTCGCCTCGTTGATAGCCCAGAGCTGGGTCTGCTTGGGTGGAAATCTCCTACTCTGCCCAGTTCCTCGACTTGATTGGGTGACCTCATGTTTTTTATACATTTGGAGAAGGTTAAGTCCACCATTAGAGGGTCGGTAGAAGGTTTCTACCAAAGATGGCAGCCATTCATTTCCTTCTTTAAGGAACCTGTCACCGTCAGCTCTGAGGGGGTTTAGTTTAGATTTTTGGGGTCAAGTTAATACGTACTTTTGCTTGTAAGTCTCGTTCTTTTATTGTGTAACTTGTGTTGTATAATTTTATTTATTATGGAAAATTTTTAATTGACATATTTTAACAATACTGCACCAGTGCCACATTAATCAAACAGATACAATCCAAAAAGGTTCAGAAATATCATGAAAAGAATCGAAAAAATGACGGAAATCAATGTCTGATCGAAGTAACAGTGACCTAAGAATACCGCAGTTTAAAACATCACACAGGGGCTGGTTTAGCACAGGGCTAAATCGCTGGCTTTGAAAGCAGACCAAGGCAGGCCAGCAGCACGGTTCAATTCCCGTACCAGCCTCCCCGAACAGGTGCCGGAATGTGGCGACTAGGGGCTTTTCACAGTAACTTCATTTGAAGCCTACTTGTGACAATAAGCGATTTTCATTTCATTTCATTTCAAATTTATCCACTTGTACCTCATATCCAAAAGTGATGGCCATCACTGCAATAAAGAATGCAAACAAAGCTTCCAGCTTTCTTAGACCTGAAGAGAAAGGGAGTTGGTGTTACATGTGGTCAGGACAATATACCTTACACCGTCAATCAAATCATGATCGACACAAGGTTAATGGTTAATGGGGGAAATGTCGGTTATGGCCAATTTTCAGCTACGTAGCTGACATAGGTTGCACGCATCCCAAACGTGAAGCCGAAGGCTCTCTTTCTCTCCCTCTGTCTCTGTACGTTTCTCTCACTCGTACTTTGGTTGCGAAGACACCTTTCCCCCTCTAATACACTGTATTTCACTGTATACTGAAGTTGATATTAACTCTCTCACCGATATAGGGCGGCACAGTGGTTAGCACTGCTGTCTCACGCGCTGAGGTCCCAGGCTCACTCCCGGCTCTGGGTCACTGTCCGTGTGGAGTTTGCACATTCTCCCCGTGTCTGCGTGGGTCTCACCCCCACAACCCAAAGATGTGCCGGGTAGGTGGATTGGCCACGCTAAATTGCCCCTTAATTGGAAAAAAAATAATTGGGTATTTTAAATTTAAGAATTTTTTTTTAAAAAAAAGGACTCGACACCTCTGGAACATATTGCTATTTTCAAAGTGAGGGAAGGGAGGGTGTGGAAATTCACTTGTCTCTAATCCAGGGCTTGCTAAGCTCCTTGTTGAGCTTGTCAATGGGCTGGGGAGGGCCAAAAGGGGATTTTCAAATCCCAGATCGTGCACAGCTATTGGGAGCTGTGTGGTGAGCTATTCAGTGATGGTTCTGTTGAAGTAAAATTGTTGGGGGAAAGGGTTATTCAGACAGAGTGAGGCCATTGACATTTTGGCCATTTTTCTGCAGCGTGAGGCTGCTATGACCCGCTGATCACCTGACTGCCTAATTCTGCAAAGGTCAGTCATGGTCTTTGGGGGTTGCACTCTAGAATCAGTTCCTGCCTCCTGGCAGTCCCTGGCACATTTGGGCAAAGAGATCGTCACTGACCCAAACGGGGCATCCACATCTTAAAATAGTGTCATGCTCACAATGAAGACCCGGGGTCAAGGCCCGGTTATGATATGACCACTGGGTTGCTGACCCCGGATGAAAATTAAGTTCCAGGGTTGCTCTCGCGTCTGAGATCGAATTGTCTTTAGGGATGCTAGAAATCTGGCCTATATGTTTCAATTAGATCGCCTCTCATTTTCCTAAACTCCAATGGATATAAGCCCAGCCTGTCCGACCTTTCAAAGAACAAAGAACAAAGAAATGTACAGCACAGAAACAGGCCCTTCGGCCCTCCAAGCCCGTGCCGATCATGCTGCCCGACTAAACTACAATCTTCTACACTTCCTGGGTCCGTATCCTTCTATTCCCATCCTATTCATGTATTTGTCAAGATGCCCCTTAAATGTCCCTATCGTCCCTGCTTCCACTACCTCCTCCGGTAGCGAGTTCCAGGCACCCACTACCCTCTGCGTAAAAAACTTGCCTCGTACATCTACTCTAAACCTTGCCCCTCTCACCTTAAACCTATGCCCCCTAGTAATTGACCCCTCTACCCTGGGGAAAAGCCTCTGACTATCCACTCTGTCTATGCCCCTCATAATTTTATATACCTCTATCAGGTCTCCCCTCAACCTCCTTCGTTCCAGTGAGAACAAACCGAGTTTATTCAATCGCTCCCCATAGCTAATGCCCTCCATACCAGGCAACATTCTGGTAAATCTCTTCTTCACCCTCTCTAAAGCCTCCACATCCTTCTGGTAGTGTGGCGACCAGAATTGAACACTATACTTCAAGTGTGGCCTAACTAAGGTTCTATACAGCTGCAACATGACTTGCCAATTCTTATACTCAATGCCCCGGCCAATGAAGGCAAGCATGCCGTATGCCTTCTTGACTACCTTCTCCACCTGTGTTGCCCCTTTCAATGACCTGTGGACCTGTACTCCTAGATCTCTTTGACTTTCAATACTCTTGAGGGTTCTACCATTCACTGTATATTCCCTACCTGCATTAGACCTTCCAAAATGCATTACCTCACATTTGTCCGGATTAAACTCCATCTGCCATCTCTCCGCCCAAGTCTCCAGACAATCTAAATCCTGCTGTATCCTCCGACAGTCCTCATCGCTATCCGCAATTCCACCAACCTTTGTGTCGTCTGCAAACTTACTAATCAGACCAGTTACATTTTCCTCCTTATATATACTACAAAGAGCAAAGGTCCCAGCACTGATTCCTGTGGAACACCACTGGTCACAGCCCTCCAATAAGAAAAGCATCCCTCCATTGCTACTCTCTGCCTTCTATGGCCTAGCCAGTTCTGTATCCACCTTGCCAGCTCACCCCTGATCCCGTGTGACTTCACCTTTTGTACTAGTCTACCCTGAGGGACCTTGTCAAAGGCCTTACTGAAGTCCATATAGACAACATCTACTGCCCTACCTGCATCAATCATCTTAGTGACCTCCTCGAAAAACTCTATCAAGTTAGTGAGACACGACCTCCCCTTCACAAAACCGTGCTGCCTCTCACTAATACGTCCATTTGCTTCCAAATGGGAGTAGATCCTGTCTCGAAGAATTCTCTCCAGTAATTTCCCTACCACTGAAGTAAGGCTCACCGGCCTGTAGTTCCCGGGATTATCCTTGCTACCCTTCTTAAACAGAGGAACAACATTGGCTATTCTCCAGTCCTCCGGGACATCCCCTGAAGACAGCGAGGATCCAAAGATTTCTGTCAAGGCCTCAGCAATTTCCTCTCCAGCCTCCTTCAGTATTCTGGGGTAGATCCCATCAGGCCCTATCTACCTTAATATTTTTTAAGACACCTAATACCTCGTCTTTTTGGATCACAATGTGACCCAGGCTATCTACACCCCCTTCTCCAGACTCAACATCTACCAATTCCTTCTCTTTGGTGAATACTGATGCAAAGTATTCATTTAGTACCTCACCCATTTCCTCTGGCTCCACACATAGATTCCCTTGCCTATCCTTCAGTGGGCCAACCCTTTCCCTGGCTACCCTCTTGCTTTTTATGTACGTGTAAAAAGCCTTGGGATTTTCCTTAACCCTATTTGCCAATGACTTTTCGTGACCCCTTCTAGCCCTCCTGACTCCTTGCTTAAGTTCCTTCCTACTTTCCTTATATTCCACGCAGGCTTCGTCTGTTCCCAGCCTTTTAGCCCTGACAAATGCCTCCTTTTTCTTTTTGACGAGGCCTACAATATCACTCGTCATCCAAGGTTCCCGAAAATTGCCATATTTATCTTTTTTCCTCACAGGAACATGCCGGTTCCTCATAGAATAACCCCTCTTCCCAGGTTTCAGTCAAGTGAACCTTCTCTGAACTGCTTCTAAAACAAGTATATTCCTCGATAAGGAGACCAAGACTGTACACAGTACTCCAGATGTGATCACACTAACACCCTGTAGCAAAGCATCCCTACTTTTATATTCTATTCCCCTCGCAACAAACACCAACATTCCATTTGCCTTCCTGATCACTGGCTGCATCTGGATACTAACTTTTCCTGATTCAAGTACTCGGACAGGACTACTAATCCAGAGACCCAGGGTAATTCTCTTGGGACCTGGGTTACCTGGTCATGGGTTCAAATCCCACCATGGCAGATGGTGAAATGTGAAATAATTTTTAAAAAAAAATCTGGAATTAAGAGTGTGATGATGATCATGAAACCATTGTCAGATTGTCATAAAAACCCATTAATGTCCTTTAGAGAGGGAAATCTGCCGTCCTTACCCGGTCTGGCCTACATGTGACTCCAGACCCACAGCAATGCCCCTCTGAAATGGTCTGACAATTAAGGATGGGCAACAATGCCAACCAAGCCAGTGACACTCATGTCCCTTGAACGATAAAAGAAAAGAAAAACGTCTGCTGCCAATCTGGGGTAAGGTAAGGACGGTAGATGACAGTTGTCATGGTCACTGTTAGTTAGTTGTCATGGTCACCGTTACTGACTCCAGCTTTTCAATTCCAGATGTTTTATTAAATTCAAATTCCACCAGGTGCCGTGGTGGGATTTGAACCCATGTCCTCAGAGAATTAGCCTGGGCCTCGGAATTACTAGTCCAGTGACCTTACCACGAGCCACCATCTCCCTGGCTCAAGTGAGGATGACCATATAGTTGAGTTGCTGGTTGGTCAGAGGAGTTATACCCCAGCAAAACCAAGACTTGACACCTTTGTAACAAAGGGGGGGAATGGGATGCATCGAGATAATCAAAAACTGATTAATTCAAAATAATTTGGTGGAAAAATTGTCGGGGACAGTTTCAGCTTACACGGAGAATTATTGGTTGGCAAAGGTTTTCAGGTTCTGCCAAACTTACCATACTTATCCAAGAAGAGGAAGAAAAACGTGTCTACGATAGTTATTAATACTCCGCCCCACAGGGGAATCCTAAACAATGAAGGAAAAATGGTTAGAGAAACATTTCAACCCTCTTCGGTTGCATACTGCACCACTGGGTGCTCATCTCTACTCTTGAAGTTGCAAGACCATCTGGGAAAAGCTACTTCCCAAGGTAGCAGTCATCTGAGCATGGTTAGCCCAGTGATTGTTCAAATCTGATGATATGTATAAATAGCTCTAGCCACTGCACTATCGAACCACATGCCTTTAGAATTTACAAGGAGACCATTTGGCTCATTGTTCTATGCTGGCTCTTTCTCGGATCAAAGACGATTTCATCCGCATCGCCAAATAATTCTCCTCAAGAAAAATACAATTGTCCCTTGCGTTCTTGATGGTGAAACATTCACACAGGCAGAAAGACTTGCATTTACATAACGCTGTTCATTATCTCAAATTGGCGGCAAGTGTTTACAGCCAATGAAGTACTATAGAAATGTAAACTAGAAAATGTTGCACCAATCTTCTGTGCAAAGGAATTTCTGCAAACTCCATTTCCATTGACGCCTCCTCACTTACACTCCAACCAGAGCAAATATTCACTTGATCAAAATCCTTCACTACTTGAAGGAAACGTGCGTGAATCGTTTGCAGGATTTTCACTGGTCCACTGCCTGTAACTGGGTCTGGATTCTCCTCTGAATTACTGACCCATTTTTGTAAACTTTCCCCTCCAGGGGCAGCACGGTAGCGTTGTGGATAGCACAATCGCTTCACAGCTCCAGGGTCCCAGGTTCGATTCCGGCTTGGGTCACTGTCTGTGTGGAGTCTGCACATCCTCCCCGTGTGTGCGTGGGTTTCCTCCGGGTGCTCCGGTTTCCTCCCACAGTCCAAAAGATGTGCAGATTAGGTGGATTGGACATGATAAATTGCCCTTAGTGTCCAAAATTGCCCTTAGTATTGGGTGGGGTACTGGGTTATGGGGATAGGGTGGAGGTGTTGACCTTGGGTAGGGTGCTCTTTCCAAGAGCCGGTGCGGACTCGATGGGCCGAATGGCCTCCTTCTGCACTGTAAATTCTATGATGAGATGTGTTAATGGGAAGAGAATTTCGCTCAGAATCTCAGTTCCCTCTTTAGATCTATGGGGCGTCATTCTCCGACCCCCCGCCGGGTCGGAGAATCGCCGGGGGCTGGCGTGAATCCCGCCCCCGCCGGTTGCCAAAGTCTCCGGCACCGGAGATTCGATGGGCCGAAGTCCCGCCGATAAATTGCCTGTCCCGCCGGCGTGGATTAAACCACCTTTTGAACGGCGGGACAAGGCGGCGTGGGCGGGCTCCGGGGTCCTGGGGGGGGGGGGGCGCGGGGCGATCTGACCCCGGGGGGTGCCCCCACGGTGGCCTGGCCCGCGATCGGGGCCCACCGATCCGCGGACGGGCCTGTGCCGTGGGGGCACTCTTTCCCTTCACTGCACATGCGTGGGAAGAGACTCCCTCCACTGCACATGCGTGGGAAACGGTCAGCGGCCGCTGACGCTCCCGCGCATGCGCCGCCCGGGGATGTCATTTCCGCGCCAGCTGGCGGGGCAACAAAGGCCGTTTCCGCCAGCTGGCGGGGCGGAAATTCCTCCGCCGCCGGCCTAGCCCCTCAATGTTGGGGCTCGGCCCCCAAAGATGCATTCCGCACCTTTGGGGCGGCGCGATGCCCGTCTGATTGGCGCCGTTTTGGGCGCCAGTCGGCGGACATCGCGCCGTTTCGGGAGAATTTCGCCCACTGATCTTGTGGAAGGGTTGATTACTGAGGGTAACTGGGGAGGGTCTATAATTGGGAGAATCTCTATGGGGAGGGTCTAATAATGGGAGAACCTCTATGGGGAGGGTCTATAATTGGGTGAATCTCTATGGGGGAGGGTCTATTACTGGGAGAACCTCTATGGGGAGGGTCTATTGCTGGGAGAATCTCTATGGGGAGGGTCTATTGCTGGGAGAATCTCTATGGGGGAGGGTCTATTACTGGGAGAATCTCTATGGGGAGGGTCTAATACTGGGAGAATCTCTATGGGGAGGGTCTAATACTGGGAGAATCTTTATGGGGACGGTCTATTACTGGGAGAATCTCTATGGGGAGGGTCTAATACTGGGAGAATCTTTATGGGAGGGGGTCTAATACTGGGAGAATCTCCATGATTGATTGATTTGATGGATTGATATGTATTGTCACATGTACCGAAGTACAGTGAAAAGTATTTTTCTGCGGCCGAGGGAACGTACACAGTACGTACATAGTAGACACAAGAATAATCAACAGAGAACAT
This sequence comes from Scyliorhinus torazame, assembly GCF_047496885.1. Classification (NCBI taxonomy): domain Eukaryota; kingdom Metazoa; phylum Chordata; class Chondrichthyes; order Carcharhiniformes; family Scyliorhinidae; genus Scyliorhinus; species Scyliorhinus torazame. The sequence continues at coordinate 37,985,115 of NC_092738.1, forward strand.
TGACAAATGGTACGTTGACAAATAGTATTAAGTTGATCTTTTCTCTACACCTTGCGATAACTGTAACATTATATTCTGCAGTCTCTCCTTCCTTCCCTATGTACGGTCTGCATTGTTTGTACAGCATGCAAGAAACAATACTTTTCACTGTATACTGATACATGTGACAATAATAAATCAAATCAAAATATCATTGTTGTGTTGTAATTCACCGCCTGACCACTAGGAGTCTCATTAGTATATCAGTGAATGTTGGAGTCAGCTGACCTCAGACTGACTTAGGGAGCTGAGAGAGAGATTACTTGTGCATGATCATACTATTATTCGTCTGTTGTTTAGTATATATTTGACCCACAGTTAATAAATCGTTTATAGTTTTAGCTACAAGTGTTCTTGTATAAATCAGGCTATCCGACAAGAACATTACAGTCTATGTCAATTTGGTCTTGAATGTAGAGGATATGGTTAAGAGGTTTACAGATGATACAATAATTAGCCGTGTGGTTGGCAATGAGGAAGAAAGCTGCAGACTGCAGGAAGATAGCAAAGGACTGGTCAGGTGGGTGGAACAGGAGCAAATAGAGTTCAATCCGGTGAAATGTGAGGTCATGTATTTGGGCAATGTTAACAAGGAACTGGGAATCCACAATAAATGGTAGGATAGGGAGAAGTGTCGAGGAACAGAGGGATCTTGGAGTGCAAGTCCACAGATCCCTGGGTAGGATACTGGCCAATGTCTCCACACACAGGTTATTCGTGATTCTGGACAGGTGGAAAAGGTGGTTCTGGAAGCAGACCGGAAACTTGCCTTTATCAGCCGGGACATTGACTAGAAGAACTGGAAGGTGAGGCTGGAACTGTATAAATACCAGCTGGAGTACTGTGGACAGTTCTGGTCACTGCACTATAGGAATGATGTGGTTACCATGGAGACGTTGCAGAGGAGATTTACCAGGATGTTGCCTGGTCTGGAGAATGTGAATTGTCAGGAAAGATTGGAGAGCCTGAGGCTCTTTGTTTTGGAACCGAGGGAGCTGAGGGGGGACCTCAGTGACGTGTATAAAATAATGAGGGGCCTGGATAGAGTGGGCAGGAAGGAGTTATTCACATTGGCTGAGGGGCCCGTAACTGAGGGGACGTAGATTGAGGGTGAGAGGGAGGAAGTGTAGAGGGAATTTGAATGGATTTCTTCCAGTCGGAAAGAGGTGGGGATCCGGAACCTGAAAGGGTAATAGAGGCAGAAACCCTCATTACATTTAAACAATACTTGGATACGGACGTGTACCGTAACCGACAAGGCTACGGACCAAGAACTGGGAAGTAGGATTATGCTGGATGGCTACGAGTGGGCCGGTGTGGACAAATGGGCTGAATGGCCTCCTTCTGTGCTAAAAGTTTCTATGCATTAAACCGGGTAAGTTTAAAGGTCCCAGCCACTTTGAGAATCCAGAAAAAAGGTAAGTGTGTTTGGTAAGTCGGCATGGATTGGGGGTGGGTAGGATGGGAAGAATGAACTGGGGGCGGGGAGGGGTCGAGGATGGAGGGGAGGGGGTAGGGTGGGTCGGGGGTGAAGGCGTAAGACCGGGGGGGGGAAGGGGTAGTATGGGAGTGGAGGGGGTAGAATGGGTTGGGCGGTCAGTTGTGGGGTGGACTCATGGAGTAGTTGGGGCATGGGGTAAATGGGGGGGTCAGGTGGGTAGTTGGGGGGCTTAAGAGGTAGTCAGGGGGGGCTGTACTATAGTTGCATAGGAGTTAGAAGTAGTTTTAATCCTTCTAAATTTTCCTGCTTAATTATTCTGCTGAGTGAATTGGAATCATCCGAGTCTCCAATTTAAATGTCAGATGGTTGCCGGTGCCCATCGGTAGTTTGAATTTCCTGGGCAATTTCCGTGCAGTCCTTGTATGCAGATCTCTCGGGAACATCCTGGGTACAATCCTCTGGAGACCACAAGTTCTGGGACTATTAATTATGATTGTATGGATTTACAGTAAAGGAACAGGTTGACTCCTGGTGGGAATCCACTGCCAATGTTTACTGGGCCTTTGTGAAGTTCAGGGTGAGCGTATGTATCGGGAATGGTGAAATCAGACAACCAGAACGTGATAATCAGGAATAAAATACTTTCCCAGGGAATGCAAAGCGATTGTACTTTACCTGCCAGCAGACAGCAGGTTAATAGCTATAGCCGATCCGATCACTTCCTGCATGTCTGAGCCAATGATTGCCAGTTCCACCATCAGCCACAGAGCAATCCGCGGGCCCTGAAACATCATCAACGTACAAAGTCATGAGCTAACTGGGAAATGAACGCTGTCATTTGGTCTGATTTATAACCGGAGGAAATCACAGTAATGTCATTCTCATATATCGAAGGGTAACTAAGGGCGAGGAAGGCCACCCAGCCCATCTCAATATATCCATTCAAAAGGTTCCGGACATCCTTTTGTAACATCTGATTATTTCTTAAATGATTGCAAGATTGTTTTTGACGATTCTACTCTATCGATGTGCTGATCTTCGTCCCGGGGTGGCACTTGGTCCCGGGGTGGCACTTGGTCCCGGGGTGGCACTTGGTCCCGGGGTGGCACTTGGTCCCGCGGTGGCGGGTGCTTGTTCGAATCAGGTCACTGCCCCCGGAAGCAGTGTGGAGGTAGCCAGGGGGCTACCGAGTGCCTAGGTAGACTGTTTGAAAGGTCGGCCTCAGTACACTGGGACTTCGCCCTGTTGTAATAAAAGCAGAAATCTATCAATCTCTGTTTGGAAATGACCCAATGATCAAGGCATGTATTGCCTTGATATACATCCAAATCCAATCGGGAATTCAGGAGAAACATCTTCACCCAGAGAGTGGGGAGAATGTGGATCTCACTCCCACAGGGAGTGGTGGAAGTGGATAGTGTGGATGGAGAGAAGGGGAAACTAGACAAGGATATGAGGGGGACGGGAATAGAGGGGTGCGATGGGAGATTTCGATGAGGAAAGATGGGAGGAGGCTCGAGTGGAGCATAAACACCCGCATGGACTAGATGGGCTGAATGGCCTGTTTCTATGTTTCTATGGCCCCCACCAGCAGCGGGAGTCTCTGTTCCCGCAGCCGGCCAATGGGGTTTTCCATTGTGGGCACCCCCACGCGGTTCTCAAGTCTGTGGGTGCACTGCCGGCGGAACGGAGGATTCAGCCGACGGAGAATTCCGCTGTGGGGCTTTCACAGTGGGATCGAATTGAAGTTTTGAATATTGTGATAGGTTTTGAAAGGGTTCAAAGTGAAAGTGTGTCGAATGGGTGGGGGGCCGACGACAAGAGGGCCCAGACTGAGGATTTGGACAATGAAGCAAGAGGTCAGAGATATTTTTACATAAGAAGATACTGGAGCGGAGACTGAAAGACTATTTAGAAGAGGAATCACATAACAAAGATTTGAAATGGAGAATATAAAAGGAATGAAGGGAAAGGGGTTAGAGGAGACAGCAAGTTGAAAATCGAGCAGTGGTTCAATGGACTGCATGGTCCCTCCCTCCGCTCCGAGTGCTTGGAAATTCACTGAATGTCATTCCTCTTTGTAATCCTCCATTGAATATTTTATTTTCAACCCCACCATAATCCCCACCACCCCCCCCTCCTCCCCAGCACGCACCCTCCCCAACCCACCCCCCCCCCCCCCCTCCCCGGCACGCACCCTCCCCAACCCCCCCCCCCCCTCCTCCCCGGCACGCACCCTCCCCAACCCCCCCCCCTCCTCCCCGGCACACACCCTCCCCAACCCCCCCTCCCCCTCCTCCCCAGCACGCACCCCTCCCCAACCCACCCCCCCCCCCCTCCTCCCCGGCACGCACCCTCCACAACCCCCCCCCCCCTCCTCCCCGGCACACACCCTCCCCAACCCCCTCCCCTCCTCCCGGGCATGCACCCTCCCCAACCCCCCCCCCCCCCCTCCTCCCCGGCACGCACCCTCCCCAACCCCCCCCCCCTCCTCCACGGCACGCACCCCTCCCCAACCCCCCCCCTCCTCCCCGGCACACACCACCCCCAACCCCCCCTCCCCCTCGTCCCCAGCACGCACCCTCCCCAACCCCCCCCCCCCCCCCCACCCCGGCACGCACCCTCCCCAACCCCCCCCTCCCCCTCCTCCCAGCACGCACCCTCCCCAACCCCCCCCCCCTCCCCGGCACGCACCCTCCCCAGCCCCCTCCCCTCCTCCGGGCACGCACCCTCCCCAAACCCCCCCCCCCTCCTCCCCGGCACGTACCCTCCCCAACCCCCCCCCCTCCCCGGCACACACCCTCCCCAACCCCCCCTCCACCTCCTCCCCAGCACGCACCCTCCCCAACCCCCCCACCCTCCTCCCGGCAGCAACCCTCCCAACCCCCCCCCCCTCCTCCCAGCACGCACCCTCCCCAACCCCCCCACCCTCCTCCCCGGTACGCACCCTCCCCAAAGCCCCGCCCCCTCCTCCCGGCACACACCCCTCCCCAACCCCCCCCCCCTCCTCCCCAGCACGCACCCTCCCCAACCCCCCCCCCGCTCCTCCCCGGCACGCACCCTCCCCAAAGCCCCCCCCCCCTCCTCCCGGCACGCACCCTCCCAACCCCCCCACCCTCCTCCCCGGTACGCACCCTCCCAAAGCCCCCCACCACCCCCTCCTCCTCGGCACGCACCCTCCCCAACCCCCCTCCCCTCCTCCCCGGCACACACCCTCCCAACCCCCTCCCCCCTCCTCCCCGGCACACACCCTCCCCAACCCACCCCGCCTCCTCCCCGGATGCACCCTCCCCAACCCCCTCCCCTCCTCCCGGCACACACCCTCCCCAAACCCCCCCCTCCTCCCCGGGACGCACCCTCCCCAACCCCCTCCCCCCTCCTCCCCGGCACGCACCCTCCCCAACCCCCCCCCTCCTCCCCGGCACACACCCTCCCCAACCCCCCCCCCCTCCTCCCCGGCACGCACCCTCCCCAACCCCCTCCCCTCCTCCCCGGGACGCACCCTCCCCAACCCCCTCCCCTCCTCCCCGGCACGCACCCTCCCCAACCCCCTCCCCTCTCCCCGGCACGCACCCTCCCCAACCCCCCCACCCTCCTCCCCGGCACGCACCCTCCCAAACCCCCCCCCCCCTCCTCTCCGGCACGCACCCTCTCCAACCCCCTCCCCTCCTCCCGGCACGCACCCTCCCCAACCCCCCCACCCTCCTCCCCGGCACGCACCCTCCCGAACCACCCCCCTCCTCTCCGGCACGCACCCTCCCCAACCCCCCCCCCCCTCCTCCACGGCACACACCCTCCCCAACCCCCCCTCCCCCTCCTCCCCAGCACGCACCCTCCCCAACCCACCCCCCCCCCCTCCTCCCCGGCACGCACCCTCCCCAACCCCCCCCCCCCCTCCTCCCCGGCACGCACCCTCCCCAAACCCCCCCCTCCTCCCCGGCACACACCCTCCCCAACCCCCTCCCCTCCTCCGGGCATGCACCCTCCCCAACCCCCCCCCCCCTCCTCCCCGGCACGCACCCTCCCCAACCCCCCCCCCCTCCTCCACGGCACGCACCCTCCCCAACCCCCCCCCTCCTCCCCGGCACACACCACCCCCAACCCCCCCTCCCCCTCGTCCCCAGCACGCACCCTCCCCAACCCCCCCCCGCCCCCCCACCCCGGCACGCACCCTCCCCAACCCCCCTCCTCCCCAGCACGCACCCTCCCCAACCCCCCCCCCCTCCCCGGCACGCACCCTCCCCAACCCCCTCCCCTCCTCCCGGGCACGCACCCTCCCCAACCCCCCCCCCCTCCTCCCGGCACGCACCCTCCCCAACCCCCCCCCCCCTCCCCGGCACACACCCTCCCCAACCCCCCCTCCACCTCCTCCCCAGCACGCACCCTCCCCAACCCCCCCACCCTCCTCCCCGGCAGCAACCCTCCCCAACCCCCCCCCCCTCCTCCCCAGCACGCACCCTCCCCAACCCCCCCACCCTCCTCCCCGGTACGCACCCTCCCCAAAGCCCCCGCCCCCCTCCTCCCCGGCACACACCCTCCCCAACCCCCCCCCCCTCCTCCCCAGCACGCACCCTCCCCAACCCCCCCCCCGCTCCTCCCCGGCACGCACCCTCCCCAAAGCCCCCCCCCCCTCCTCCCCGGCACGCACCCTCCCCAACCCCCCTCCCCTCCTCCCCGGCACACACCCTCCCCAACCCCCTCCCCCCTCCTCCCCGGCACACACCCTCCCCAACCCACCCCGCCTCCTCCCCGGGACGCACCCTCCCCAACCCCCTCCCCTCCTCCCCGGCACACACCCTCCCCAAACCCCCCCCTCCTCCCCGGTACGCACCCTCCCAACCCCCTCCCCCCTCCTCCCCGCACGCACCCTCCCCAACCCCCCCCCTCCTCCCCGGCACACACCCTCCCCAACCCCCCCCCCCCTCCTCCCCGGCACGCACCCTCCCAACCCCCTCCCCTCCTCCCCGGGACGCCCCTCCCCAACCCGCTCCCCTCCTCCCCGGCACGCACCCTCCCCAACCCCCTCCCCTCCTCCCGGCACGCACCCTCCCCAACCCCCACACCCTCCTCCCCGGCACGCACCCTCCCCAACCCCCCCCCCCTCCTCTCCGGCACGCACCCTCTCCAACCCCCTCCCCTCCTCCCCGGCACGCACCCTCCCCAACCCCCCCACCCTCCTCCCCGGCACGCACCCTCCCGAACCACCCCCCCTCCTCTCCGGCACGCACCCTCCCCAACCTCCCCCCCCTCCTCCCCGGTACGCACCCTCCCCAAAGCCCCCCCACCCCCTCCTCCCCGGCACGCACCCTCCCGAACCACCCCCCCTCCTCTCCGGCACGCACCCTCCCCAACCCCCCTCCCCCTCCTCCCGGCACGCACCCTCCCCAACACCCCCCCCTCCACGGCACGAACCCTCCCCAACCCCCTCCCCTCCTCCCCGGCACACCCCCCCCCCCCAACCCCCCCCCCTCCTCCCCCGGCACACACCCTCCCCAACCCCCCCCCCCTCCTCCCCGGCACACACCCTCCCCAACCCCCCCCTCCTCCCCGGCACGCACCCTCCCCAAGCCCCCCCCCCTCCTCCCCGGCACGCACCCTCCCAACCCCCACCCCCCTCCTCCCCGGCACGCACCCTCCCCAACGCCCCCCCCCCCTCCTCTCCGGCACGCACCCTCCCCAACCCCCCCCCCTCCCCGGCACGAACCCTCCCCAACCCCCTCCCCTCCTCCCCGGCACACACCCCCCCCAACCCCCCCCCCCCCCCCTCCCCGGCACACACCCTCCCAACCCCCCTCCCCTCCTCCCCGGCACACACCCTCCCCAACCCACCCCCTCTCCTCCCCAGCACGCTCACTCCCCAACTCCCCCGCCCCTCCTCCCCGGCACGCACCCTCCCCAACCCCCCCCCCTCCCCGGCACGAACCCTCCCCAACCCCCTCCCCTCCTCCCCGGCACCCCCCCCCCCCCCAACCCCCCCCCCTCCTCCCCAGCACACACCCTCCCCAATCCCCTCCCCTCCTCCCCGGCACACACCCCCCCCAACCCCCCCCCCCCTCCTCCCCGGCACACACCCTCCCCAACCCCCTCCCCTCCTCCCCGGCACACCCCCCCCAAACCCCCCCCCCCTCCTCCCCGGCACACACCCTCCCCAACCCCCCCCCCCTCCTCCCCGGCACACACCCTCCCCAACCCCCCTTCCTCTCCGGCACGCACCCTCCCCAAGCCCCCCCCCCTCCTCCCCGGCACACACCCTCCCCAACCCCCCCCCCTCCTCCCCGGCACGAACCCTCCCCAACCCCCCCCCCTCCTCCCCGGCACACACCCTCCCCAACCCCTCCTCCCCGGCACACACCCCCCCCAACCCCTCCTCCCCGGCACACACCCTCCCCAACCCCCCCCCTCCCCGGCACGAACCCTCCCCAACCCCCTCCCCTCCTCCCCGGCACGAACCCTCCCCAACCCCCTCCCCTCCTCCCCGGCACATACCCTCCCCAACCCCCTCCCCCCTCTCCTCCCCAGCCACGCACCCTCCCCAACCCCCCCCCCCTCCTCCCCCGGCACGCACCCTCCCCAACCCCCACCCCCCTCCTCCCCGGCACACACCCTCCCCAACCCCCCCACCCTCCTCCCGGCACACACCCTCCCAACCCCCCCACCCTCCTCCCCGGCACACACCCTCCCCAACCCCTCCCCCCTCTCCTCCCCAGCACGCACCCTCCCCAACCCCCCACCCTCCTCCCCGGCACACACCCTCCCCAACCCCCCCCACCCTCCTCCCGGCACACACCCTCCCCAACCCCCCCCACCCTCCTCCCCGCACGCACCCTCCCCAACCCCCCCCCCCTCCTCCCCGGCACACACCCTCCCCAAAGCCCCCCCCCCTCCTCCCCGGCACGCACCCTCCCCAACGCCCCCCCCCCCCCTCCTCCCCGGCACACACCCTCCCCAACCCCCCCACCCTCCTCCCCGGCACACACCCTCCCCAACCCCCACCCCCCCTCCTCCCCGGCACGCACCTCCCCAAGCCCCCCCCCTCCTCCAGCACGCACCCTCCCCAACCCCCACCCCCCCTCCTCCCCGGCACGCACCCTCCCCAACCCCCACCCCCCCTCCTCCCCGGCACGCACCCTCCCCAACCCCCACCCCCCCCTCCCCGGCACGCACCCTCCCCAACCCCCTCCCGTCCTCCCGGCACGCACCCTCCCCAACCCCCTCCCCTCCTCCCCGGCACGCACCCTCTCCATCACTTGCCCTCCCCAACCCCCCCCCCCCATCTCCCGGAACGCACCCTCCCCAACCCCCTCCCCTCCTCCCCGGCACGCACCCTCCCCAAGCCCCCCCCCCTCCTCCCCGGCACGCACCCTCCCCAACCCTCACTCCCCTCCTCCCCGGCATGCACCCTCCCCAACCCCCCCTCTCCTCCCCGGCACACACCCTCCCAACCCCCTCCCCTCCTCCCTGCACGCACCCTCCCCAACCACCCACCCCCTCCTCCCCGGCACACACCCTCCCCAACCCCCTCCCCTCCTCCTGCACGCACCCTCCCCAACCCCCCCACCCCCTCCTCCCCGGCACGCACCCTCCCCTACCCCCCCCTCTCCTCCCCGGCACACACCCTCCCCAAGCCCCCCCCTCTCCTCCCCGGCACACACCCTCCCCAAGCCCCCCCCCTCCTCCCGGCATGCACCCTCCCCAACCCCCCCCCCCCTCCTCCCCGGCACACACCCTCCCCAACCCCCTCCCCTCCTCCCGCACGCACCCTCCCCAACTCCCCCCTCTCCTCCCGGCACACACCCTCCCCAACCCCCTCCCCTTCTCCCCGGCACGCACCCTCCCAAACACCCCCCCCCCCCCCTCCCCGGCACACACCCTCCCCAACCCCCTCCCCTTCTCCCCGGCACACACCCCTCCCCACCCCCCCCCTCCCCGGAACGCACCCTCCCCAACCCCACCCCCCCTCCTCCCCAGCACACACCCTCCCCAACCCCCCCCCCCCTCCCGGCACACACCCTCCCCAACCCCCCCCCCCCTCCTCCCCGGCACACACCCTCCCCAACCCCCTCCCCTCCTCCCCGGCACGCACCCTCTCCATCACTTGCCCTCCCCGCACTCCCATCCCCCCTCCCCGGAACGCACCCTCCCCAACCCTCCCTCCCCTCCCCCCAGCCCCTCCCCTTTGCCCCCAGCCCCTCCCCTCCCCCAAAGCCCCTCCCACAGCCCCTCCCCTCCTGCCCTCTCCCCCTCCCCCCTGCCTCTCCCTCCCCCCCAGCCCCTCCCTCCATCCATCCATCCCCAGCCCCTCCCTCCACCCCCAGCCCCTCCCCTCCAGGCCCTCACTCCCCCCAGCCCTCTCTCCATCCCCAGCCCCTCACTCCCCCCCAGCCCCTCCCTCCACCCCAGCCCCTCCCCTCCAGGCCCTCCCCCCCAGACCCTCCCCCCAGCCTCTCCCCCAGCCCCTCCCCCAGCCCTTCATCCAGCCCCTCCCCCCCCAGCCCCTCACTCCCCCCCAGCCCTCCCCCATCCCCAACCCCTCCCTCCACCCCCAGCCTCTCCCCCAGGCCCTCCCCCCTCCCCAGCCCCTCCCCTCCAGCCCCTCCGCCTGATGTGTTGGGTGCTCTGGATCCGTGGAACACATACTGGCACCCAACACTTAAAATAGTGCAACACTATTTTATTAAGTTAGAAACTGTTGAACATACTTTCACTGTGGGTTAACACGATGTCAGATTAAACTAAAGACCTATGCCTGTCCGAACCAGTCTATGCACTCAGCACATGGTGAGGATCTGTGCTGTAAGCTGTAAGCTCTGTCCTTGTAGGAGGCTGCATCCCGAATGAACGGGAACTCTGATGCCCCCTGTCTTTATAGTGCGTGTGCTCTCACTGGTGATTGGCTGCGGTGTTGTGTGTGTTGATTAGTCTTGCTATGTGTCCATCAGTGTGTGTGTCTGCACCATGATATACTGGTGTATATCATGACATCCCCCCTTTTATAAAAAAATGTATGTGTGTGGCAATAAATAATGTGTGGTGAGAATGTTCCTAACTACGTGTGGGGTGCGAAGACATATTTACAGGACTACGTACATGAGAACTAAGCTATTTACATGGGAAGGTGCCTGGTGCAGAGAAGCAGTATGCAACAAGAGTAACGAGATCAACACTATATACAAACCAGGGAGACGATCAAACAAAGCAACGAAACAATTCAGAGAGTCTATAAGTCCGCAAAGTTCATATATTAAGTCTCTTGAGGTGGGTGACGAATTCTGGTTGACCATAAGGGTGGCACACCACTCATCGTCCGGATCGATGCTGTATATCGATAGAGGCTGGATTCTTTGCTTCGGGGACACCCTGTTTTTTGTCACGATACCGATTCGAAAAGGTGTCTTCGGGTCCTTGGTGTCAATATCGGGTAGTAGGTCCGCATCGGACTCGGTGACCGTGGATTGAATGGCCCGGACATTCCTGCGAGTCTGGCTGGAGCGATACGAATTGGCAGGCCGAGCTGATCTGCATAAAGCAGCAGAGTGGCCAAGTTTACCACATCTCAGGCATTGTCGGGATTTGAAATGAATGAAATGAAAATCGCTTATTGTCACGAGTGGTCTTCAATGAAGTTACTGTGAAAAGCCCCTAGTCGCCACATTCCGGCGCCTGTTCGGGGAGGCTGGTACGGGAATTGAACCGTGCTGCTGGCCTGCCTTGGTCTGCTTTAAAAGCCAGCGATTAGCCCAGTGAGCTAAACCAGCCCCTGGTTTGGCAGGGCATTGCCGCTTTAAGTGGGCGGGGCCACAGTTGCCGCACGTTGTAGTGCCAGTACGTTAGCTGCGCCACCAATCATGCGCGGTGCGGTCGTACGTGGTGCGCGCCTGCGCATTACATTCGGCGACGTCCCCTCGTTTGGTGCGCACAAGCGCGGGAGACCGCGAAAAGCGCGCGAAATGGCCACCCTCATCCAGGCTGAGGCCCTGGAGTTGCTCGATTGCTTGGACTCGTTCTGCCTCGTGGGGACCTTGCCGCACCGTTTCAGCCGCTTGGATGTGGGAATACCGACTAGTGGCGTGTTCGTGTAGCACGCAGGTCTCGATGGCGGTCGTTAGGGTGAGCTGCTTTACCTTGAGGAGCTGCTGGTGTAGGGGGTCCGACTGAACACCGAAAACGATCTGGTCGCGTATCATGGAGTCGGAGGTGGACCCGTAATTACAGGACTGTGCAAGGATGCGGAGGTGGGTGAGAAAGGACTGGAAAGGTTCATCCTTACCCTGCAAACGCTGTTGGAATACATAGCGCTCGAAACTTTCATTCACCTCGATGTCGCAGTGACTGTCAAACTTGAGGAGGACCGTCTTGAATTTTGATTTATCTTCATCATCAGCAAAGGTGAGAGAATTGAAAATGTGGATGGCATGTTCCCCGGCCGTGGATAGGAAGAGAGCGATCTTCCTGGTGTCCGAGGCATCCTCCCGGTCTGTGGCTTCAAGGTAGAGCTGGAAGCGTTGTTTGAATATCTTCCAGTTGGCCCCCAGGTTACCGGTGATGCGGAGCGGCGGCGGCGGGCGGACGGTGTCCATTTTGCAGGATGGCTGTACGCTGGTGGAAGGCAGATCACTTGCAGGTAGGTCTAAGAAGTTCTAATATCCCTCAACTCCTGGTATCATGATGTGTTGGGTGCTCTGGATCCGTGGAACACATACAGGCCACCAACACTTAAAATAGTGCAACACTATTTTATTAAGTTAGAAACTGTTGAACATACTTTCACTGTGGGTTAACACGATGTTAGATTAAACTAAAGACCTATGCCTGTCCGAACCAGTCTATGCACTCAGCACATGGTGAGGATCTGTGCTGTAAGCTGTAAGCTCTGTCCTTGTAGGAGGCTGCATCCCGAATGAGCGGGAACTCTGATGCCCCCTGTCTTTATAGTGCGTGTGCTCTAACTGGTGATTGGCTGCGGCGTTGTGTGTGTTGATTGGCCCCACTGTGTGTCCATCAGTGTGTGTGTATCTGCACCATGGTATACTGGTGTATATCATAACACCCCCCAGCCCCTCCCCCAGCCCTACCCCCAAGCCCTCCCCCAGCCAATTCCCCTCCAGCCCCTCCCCAGCCCCTCCCCAGCCCCTCCCACCCCCAACCCCTCCCCCAGCCCCTCTCCCCCACAGCCCCTCCCACCGCCAACCCCACCCCCAGCCCCTCCCCCAGCCCCTCCCCCCAGCCCTTCCCCCCCCAACCCCTCCCCCAGCCCCTCCCCCCCAGCACGCACACTCCAACAGCTCCTGCGACCTCCCCACCACCTGCTGCCGTGCCGTCACTTCTCCGGCGGCTGCCCCATACCGACCCCTACCTCTGCGCTGGCCGGCGTCAACCATCACGACTGGTTGACGCCGTTAAATAGGTGGTTTGATTTACAGCAGTTATCGGGGGATTTTAATCTACATGCCGATTGGTTTAACCAGGTCGGTCAAGGCAGCCTTGAGGAGGAGTTTATAGAATGTATCCGCGATAGTTTCCTAGAACAGTATGTAATGGAACCTACGAGGAAACAAGCGGTCCTAGATCTGGTCCTGTGTAATGAGACAGGATTGATTCAGGATCTCATAATTAGGGATCCTCTCGGAAGGAGCGATCACAATATGGTGGAATTTAAAATACAGATGGAGGGTGAGAAGGTAAAATCAAACACTTGTGTTTTGTGCTTAAACAAAGGAGATTACAATGGGATGAGAGAAGAACTAGCTAAGGTAGACTGGGAGCAAAGACTTTATGGTGAAACAGTTGAGGAACAGTGGAGAACCTTCCAAGCGATTTATCACAGTTCTCAGCAAAGGTTTATACCAACAAAAAGGAAGGACGGTAGAAAGAGGGAAAATCGACCGTGGATATCTAAGGAAATAAGGGAGAGTATCAAATTGAAGGAAAAAACATACAAAGTAGCAAAGATCAGTGGGAGACTAGAGGACTGGGAAATCATTAGGGAGCAACAAAAAGCTACTAAAAAAGCTATAAAGAAGAGTAAGATAGATTATGAGAGTAAACTTGCTCAGAATATAAAAACAGATAGTAAAAGTTTCTACAAATATATAAAACAAAAAAGAGTGGCTAAGGTAAATATTGGTTCTTTAGAGGGTGAGAAGGGAGATTTAACAATGGGAGATGAGGAAATGGCTGAGGAACTGAACAGGTTTTTTGGGTCGGTCTTCACAGTGGAAGACACAAATAACATGCCAGTGACTGATGGAAATGAGGCTATGACAGGTGAGGACCTTGAGAGGATTGTTATCACTAAGGAGGTAGTGATGGGCAAGCTAATGGGGCTAAAGGTAGACAAGTCTCCTGGCCCTGATGGAATGCATCCCAGAGTGCTAAAAGAGATGGCTAGGGAAATTGCAAATGCACAAGTAATAATTTACCAAAATTCACTAGACTCTGGGGTGGTCCTGGCGGATTGGAAATTAGCAAACGTGACACCACTGTTTAAAAAAGGAGGTAGGCAGAAAGCGGGTAATTATAGGCCAGTGAGCTTAACTTCGGTAGTAGGGAAGATGCTGGAATCTATCATCAAGGAAGAAATAGCGAGGCATCTGGATGGAAATTGTCCCATTGGGCAGACACAGCATGGGTTCATAAAGGGCAGGTCGTGCCTAACTAATTTAGTGGAATTTGTTGAGGACATTACCAGTGCGGTACTCAACGGGGAGCCAATGGATGTGGTATATCTGGATTTCCAGAAAGCTTTTGACAAGGTGCCAGACAAAAGGTTGCTACATAAGATAAAGATGCATGGCGTTAAGGGTAAAGTAGTAGCATGGATAGAGGATTGATTAATTAATAGAAAGCAAAGAGTGGGGATTAAAGGGTGTTTCTCTGGTTGGCAATCAGTAGCTAGTGGTGTCCCTCAGGGATCAGTGTTGGGCCCACAATTGTTCACAATTTACATAGATGATTTGGAGTTGGGGACCAAGGGCAATGTGTCCAAGTTTGCAGACGACACTAAGATGAGTGGTAAAGCAAAAAGTGCAGAGGATACTGGAAGTCTGCAGAGGGATTTGGATAGGCTAAGTGAATGGGCTAGGGTCTGGCAGATGGAATACAATGTTGACAAATGTGAGGTTATCCATTTTGGTAGGAATAACAGCAAAAGGGATTATTATTTAAATGATAAAATATTAAAACATGCTGCTGTGCAGAGAGACCTGGGTGTGCTAGTGCATGAGTCGCAAAAAGTTGGTTTACAGGTGCAACAGGTGATTAAGAAGGCAAATGGAATTTTGTCCTTCATTGTTAGAGGGATGGAGTTTAAGACTAAGGAGGTTATGCTGCAATTGTATAAGTTTTGGGCACACCTGGAGTACTGTGTTCAGTTTTGGTCTCCTTACTTGAGAAAGGGCGTACTGGCGCTGGAGGGTGTGCAGAGGAGATTCACTAGGTTGATCCCAGAGCTGAAGGGGTTGGATTACGAGGAGAGGTTGAGTAGACTGGGACTGTACTCGTTGGAATTTAGAAGGATAAGGGGGATCTTATAGAAACATATAAGATTATGAAGGGAATAGATAGGATAGATGCGGGCAGGTTGTTTCCACTGGCGGGTGAAAGCAGAACTAGGGGGGCATAGCCTCAAAATAAGGGGAAGTAGATTTAGGACTGAGTTTAGGAGGAACTTCTTCACCCAAAGGGTTGTGAATCTATTGAATTCCTTCCCCAGTGAAGCAGTAGAGGCTCCTTAATTAAATGTTTTAAGATAAAGATAGATAGTTTTTTGAAGAATAAAGGGATTAAGGGTTATGGTGTACGGGCCGGAGAGTGGAGCTGAGTCCACAAAAGATCAGCCATGATCTCATTGAATGGCGGAGCAGGCTCGAGGGGCCAGATGGCCGACTCCTGCTCCTAGTTCTTATTTAAGGGGCAGAAGGTTTAGAGGGGATTTGAGGAAAAACCTTTTCACCCAGAGGGGGTTGGGAGTTTGGAACTCGCTGCCTGAACGGGTGGTGGAGGCGGGAACCCTCACAACATTTAAGAAGCATTTAAATGAAGACATGAAACACCACAGCACACAAGGCTACAGACCGAGTGCTGGGAAATGGGATTAGAATGGATAGGTGCTTGATGGTCAACCCAGACACGATCGGCTGAAGTACCTCTTTCTGTGCTGTAAAATTCTATGAACTCTTTAAGCTATGTTCGCAAAATTATTTGATAGTGAAATTTGAGACTCTGGTACATACCTTGGGATATTGCCTGCGACAGACCTCAGCCAGTTGCATGCCACTTACTACTCCTAATCTGGCCGAAAGCCGCTGTAACACAAGGCCCAGAATGGTGGCCAACAGTAAAACCCAAAGGATCTGAAGAAAGAACGGAGATTAAAAGCAAGACAAATTTCTTTGAATATTGTCACAAAACCTCGAAAAACAAAAGCTGTGTCTAAATGTGCTCTGGAGTATATGCTCTGGAATATTTCCCCCGATTTCGGTAAAGGGATCCTAGCCTGTTCACATCAAACTTGCTGTAAAGGTTTGCTCAACATCCTGCTGTGAATTCATGCTCAACTCATCATTATCGAAATTGAAGATCAGACCATTTATTGAGCAGAGTTTTATACAAGTGTAAAATTGGATTGGATTGGATTGGATGTGTTTATTGTCACGTGTACCAAGGTACAGTGAAAAGTATTTTTCTGCGAGCAGCTCAACAGATCATTAAGTACATGGGAAGAAAAGGGAATAAAGGAAAATACATAATAGGGCAACACAAGATATACAATGTAACTACATAAGCACTGGCATCGGATGAAGCATACAGGGTGTAGTGTTAATGAGGTCAGTCCATAAGAGGGTCATTTAGGAGCCTGGTGACAGCGGGGAAGAAGCTGTTTTTGAGTCTGTTCGTGCGTGTTCTCAGACTTCTGTATCTCCTGTCCGATGGAAGAAGTTGGAAGAGTGAGTAAGCCGGGTGGGAGGGATCTTTGATTATACTGCCCGCTTTCCCCAGGCAGCGGGAGGTGTAGATGGAGTCAATGGATGGGAGGCAGGTTCGTGTGATGGACTGGGCGGTGTTCACGACTCTCTGAAGTTTCTTGCGGTCCTGGGCCGAGCAGTTGCCATACCAGGCTGTGATGCAGCCCGATAGGATGCTTTCTGTGGTGCATCTGTAAAAGTTGGTCAGGGTTAATGTGGACATGCTGAATTTCCTTAGTTTCCTGAGGAAGTATAGGTGCTGTTGTGCTTTCTTGGTGTTAGTGTCGACGTGGGTGGACCAGGACAGATTTTTGGAGATGTGCACCCCTAGGAATTTGAAACTGCTAACCATCTCCACCTCGGCCCCGTTGATGCTGACAGGGGTGTGTACAGTACTTTGCTTCCTGAAGTCAATGACCAGCTCTTTAGTTTTGCTGGCATTGAGGGAGAGATTGTTGTCGCTACACCACTCCACTAGGTTCTCTATCTCCCGCCTGTATTCGGACTCATCGTTATTCGAGATCCGGTCCACTATGGTCGTATCGTCAGCAAACTTGTAGATGGAATTGGAACCAAGTTTTGCCACGCAGTCGTGTGTGTACAGGGAGTAGAGTAGGGGGCTAAGTACGCAGCCTTGCGGGGCCCCGGTGTTGAGGACTCAGGCAAGCGACCACTCGTGAGCAATGACTGGAGAAACGTTTTGATTTATTCTCCTCACAATTTACACCTCCTCCTCCTAGAAGGATCTCCCTCACCCGGCCCACACCCGGGCTGGGATATTTATGTTCCAGCACTCCTAGGAAAAGGGTGGGTAGCCCAGCACCGTCATTTAGGTAAATGATACTCAGGCAAGGCAACGAGGACTCTGAGGTTGCAGATACCTGGGCCTCCTGTCGGGTTATAACAACAATGGGGAGTTTCCCCCAAGAATGAAGGATGTACCTTAAATCCTGCCACAGCTCCAGACTGCAGGTCAGATTCTATATTTCCTGGGTCCAGATATGCGATACTCATCAGAAACCCAGGTCCTGTAAATGCCCAGAGCTTCCGGAAGCTAAACCGAGTCTACAGATAAAAAGAAAGAGCAGTCACTTTGGCACGGGAGCTCTGGGTATCTAACCTTGTTTATATTTCTCAAATCGCTACACTGAACAAACAAACAAAGAAATGTACAGCACAGGAACAGGCCCTTCAGCCCTCCAAGCCCGTGCCGACCATGCTGCCCGACTAAACTACAATCTTCTACACTTCCTGGGTCCGTATCCTTCTATTCCCATCCTATTCATGTATTTGTCAAGATGCCCCGTAAACATCACTATCGTCCCTGCTTCCACCACCTCCTCCGGTAGCGAGTTCCAGGCACCCACTACCCTCTGTGTAAAAAACTTGCTACATCTCCACTAAACTTTGCCCCTCGCACCTTAAACCGATGCCCCCTAGTAATTGACCCCTCTACCCTGGGGAAAAGCCTCTGAATATCCACTCTGTCTATGCCCCTCATAATTTTGTAGACCTCTATCAGGTCGCCCCTCAATCTCCGTTGTTCCAGTGAGAACAAACCGAGTTTATTCAACTGCTCCTCATAGCTAATGCCCTCCATACCAGGCAACATTCTGGTAAATCTCTTCTGCGCCCTCTCTAAAGCCTCCACATCCTTCTGGTAGTGTGGCGACCAGAATTGAACACTATACTCCAACTGTGGCCTAACTAAGGTTCTATACAGCTGCAACATGACTTGCCAATTCTTATACTCAATGCCCCGGCCAATGAAGGCAAGCATGCCGTATGCCTTCTTGACTACCTCCTCCACCTGTGTTGCCCCTTTCAGTGACCTGTGGACCTGTACTCCTAGATCTCTTTGACTTTCAATACTCTTGATGGTTCTACCATTCACTGTTTATTCCCTACCTGCATTAGACCTTCCAAAATGCATTACCTCACATTTGTCTGGATTAAACTCCATCTGCCATCTCTCCGCCCAAGTCTCCAAACAATCTAAATCCTGCTGTATCCTCTGACAGTCCTCATCGCTATCCGCAATTCCACCAACCTTTGTGTCGTCTGCAAACTTACTAATCAGTTCCCTGGATTATCCTTGCTACCCTTCTGAAACAAAGGAACAACATTGGCTATTCTCCAGTCCTTCGGGACATCACCTGAAGACAGCGAGGATCCAAACATTCCTGTCAAGGCCTCAGCAATTTCCTCTCCAGCCTCCTTCAGTATTCTGGGGTAGATCCCATCAGGCCCTGGGGACTTATCTACCTCAATATTTTTCAAGACGCCCAACGCCTCGTCTTTTTGGATCTCAATGTGACCCAGGCTATCTGCACCCCCTTCTCCAGACTCAACATCCACCAATTCCTTCACTGCCCCCATCATCACTCTCAGGAGAGGTACAGAACGGGGGTAGATACAGAGTAAAGCTCCCTCTACGCTGTCCCCATCAAACACTCCCAGGACAGGTACAGCACGGCGTTAGATACAGAGTAAAGCTCCCTCTACACTGTCCCCATCAAACACTCCCAGGACAGGTACAGCACGGGGTTAGATACAGAGTAAAGCTCCCTCTACACTGTCCCCATCAAACACTCCCAGGACAGGTACAGCACGGGGTTAGATACAGAGTAAAGCTCCCTCTACACTGTCCCCATCAAACACTCCCAGGACAGGTACAGCACGGGGTTAGATACAGAGTAAAGCTCCCTCTACACTGTCCCCATCAAACACTCCCAGGACAGGTACAGCACGGGGTTAGATACAGAGTAAAGCTACCTCTACACTGTCCCCATCAAACACTCCCAGGACAGGTACAGCACGGGGTTAGATACAGAGTAAAGCTCCCTCTACACTGTCCCCATCAAACACTCCCAGGACAGTTACAGCACGGGGTTAGATACGGAGTAAAGCTCCCCTACACTGTCCCCATCAAACACTCCCAGGACAGGTACAGCACGGGGTTAGATACAGAGTAAAGCTCCCTCTACACTGTCCCCATCAAACACTCCCAGGACAGGTACAGCACGGGGTTAGATACATAGTAAAGCTCCCTCTACACTGTCCCCATCAAACACTCCCAGGACAGGTACAGCACGGGGTTAGATACAGAGTAAAGCTCCCTCTACACTGTCCCCATCAAACACTCCCAGGACAGGTACAGCACGGGGTTAGATACAGAGTAAAGCTCCCTCTACACTGTCCACATCAAACACTCCCAGGACAGGTACAGCACGGGGTTAGATACAGAGTAAAGCTCCCTCTCCACTGTTCCCATCAAACACTCCCAGGACAGGTACAGCACGGGGTTAGATACAGAGTAAAGCTACCTCTACACTGTCACCATCAAACACTCCCAGGACAGGTACAGCACGGGGTTAGATACTGAGTAAAGCTCCCTCTACACTGTCCCCATCAAACACTCCCAGGACAGGTACAGCACAGGGTTAGATACAGAGTAAAGCTCCCTCTACACTGTCCCCATCAAACACTCCCAGGACAGGTACAGCACGGGGTTGGATACAGAGTAAAGCTCCCTCTACACTGTCCCATCAAACACTCCCAGGACAGGTACAGCACGGGGTTAAATACAGAGTAAAGCTCCCTCTACACTGTCCCCATCAAACACTCCCAGGACAGGTACAGCACGGGGTTAGATACAGAGTAAAGCTCCCTCTACACTGTCCCCATCATCACTCCCAGGACAGGTACAGCACAGGGTTAGATACAGAGTAAAGCTCCCTCTACACTGTCCACATCAAACACTCCCAGGACAGGTACAGCACGGGGTTAGATACAGAGTAAAGCTCCCTCTACACTGTCCCCATCAAACACTCCCAGGACAGGTACAACACGGGGTTAGATACAGAGTAAAGCTCCCTCTACACTGTCCCCATCAAACACTCCCAGGACAGGTACAGCACGGGGTTAGATACAGAGTAAAGCTCCCTCTACACTGTCCCCATCAAACACTCCCAGGACAGGTACAGCACGGGGTTAGATACAGAGTAAAGCTCCCTCTACACTGTCCCCATCAAACATTCCCAGGACAGGTACAGCACGGGGTTAGATACAGAGTAAAGCTCCCTCTACACTGTCCCCATCAAACACTCCCAGGACAGGTACAGCACGGGGTTAGATACTGAGTAAAGCTCCCTCTACACTGTCCCCATCAAACACTCCCAGGACAGGTACAGCACAGGGTTAGATACAGAGTAAAGCTCCCTCTACACTGCGCCGATCAAACACTCCCAGGACAGGTACAGCACGGGGTTAGATACAGAGTAAAGCTCCCTCTACACTGTCCCCATCAAACACTCCCAGGACAGGTACAGCACGGGGTTAGATACAGAGTAAAGCTCCCTCTACACTGTCCCCATCAAACACTCCCAGGACAGGTACAGCACGGGGTTAGATACAGAGTAAAGCTCCCTCTACACTGTCCACATCAAACACTCCCAGGACAGGTACAGCACGGGGTTAGATACAGAGTAAAGCTCCCTCTCCACTGTTCCCATCAAACACTCCCAGGACAGGTACAGCACGGGGTTAGATACAGAGTAAAGCTACCTCTACACTGTCACCATCAAACACTCCCAGGACAGGTACAGCACGGGGTTAGATACTGAGTAAAGCTCCCTCTACACTGTCCCCATCAAACACTCCCAGGACAGGTACAGCACAGGGTTAGATACAGAGTAAAGCTCCCTCTACACTGTCCCCATCAAACACTCCCAGGACAGGTACAGCACGGGGTTGGATACAGAGTAAAGCTCCCTCTACACTGTCCCATCAAACACTCCCAGGACAGGTACAGCACGGGGTTAAATACAGAGTAAAGCTCCCTCTACACTGTCCCCATCAAACACTCCCAGGACAGGTACAGCACGGGGTTAGATACAGAGTAAAGCTCCCTCTACACTGTCCCCATCATCACTCCCAGGACAGGTACAGCACAGGGTTAGATACAGAGTAAAGCTCCCTCTACACTGTCCACATCAAACACTCCCAGGACAGGTACAGCACGGGGTTAGATACAGAGTAAAGCTCCCTCTACACTGTCCCCATCAAACACTCCCAGGACAGGTACAACACGGGGTTAGATACAGACTAAAGCTCCCTCTACACTGTCCCCATCAAACACTCCCAGGACAGGTACAGCACGGGGTTAGATACAGAGTAAAGCTCCCTCTACACTGTCCCCATCAAACACTCCCAGGACAGGTACAGCACGGGGTTAGATACAGAGTAAAGCTCCCTCTACACTGTCCCCATCAAACATTCCCAGGACAGGTACAGCACGGGGTTAGATACAGAGTAAAGCTCCCTCTACACTGTCCCCATCAAACACTCCCAGGACAGGTACAGCACGGCGTTAGATACAGAGTAAAGCTCCCTCTACACTGTCGCCATCAAACACTCCCAGGACAGGTACAGCACGGGGTTAGATACAGAGTAAAGCTCCCTCTACACTGCGCCGATCAAACACTCCCAGGACAGGTACAGCACGGGGTTAGATACAGAGTAAAGCTCCCTCTACACTGTCCCCATCAAACACTCCCAGGACAGGTACAGCACGGCATTAGATACAGAGTAAAGCTCCCTCTATACTGTCCCCATCAAACACTCCCAGGACAGGTACAGCACGGGGTTCGATACAGAGTAAAGCTCCCTCTACACTGTCCCCATCAAACACTCCCAGGACAGGTACAGCACGGCATTAGATACAGAGTAAAGCTCCCTCTACACTGCGCCGATCAAACACTCCCAGGACAGGTACAGCACGGGGTTAGATACAGAGTAAAGCTCCCTCTACACTGTCCCCATCAAACACTCCCAGGACAGGTACAGCACGGCATTAGATACAGAGTAAAGCTCCCTCTACACTGTCCCCATCAAACACTCCCAGGACAGGTACAGCACGGGGTTAGATACACAGTAAAGCTCCCTCTACACTGTCCCCATTAAACACTCCCAGGACAGGTACAGCACGGGGTTAGATACAGAGTAAAGCTCCTTCTACACTGTTCCCATCAAACACTCCCAGGACAGGTACAGCACGGGGTTAGATACAGAGTAAAGCTCCCTCTACACTGTCGCCATCAAACACTCCCAGGACAGGAACAGCACGGGGTTAGATACAGAGTAAAGCTCCCTCGACACTGTCCCCATCAAACACTCCCAGGACAGATACAGCACAGGGTTAGATACAGAGTAAAGCTCCCTCTACACTGTCCCCATCAAACACTCCCAGGACAGGGACAGCACAGCGTTAGACACAGAGTAAAGCTCCCTCTACTCTGTCGCCAATAAACACTCCCAGGACAGGTACAGCACGGGATTAGATGTCCCAAAAATACATTTTAAGAAAGTCTTGTATCGGTATAACATATGTCTATTCCTCAACTCTCCCTCTTCATGTGGTGCGTTGAGAATTTGATTGTAAATAAGGGCAGCACGGTGGTGCAGTGGTTAGCACTGCTGCCTCACGGTGCTGAGGTCCCAGGTTAGATCCCGGCTCTGGGTCACTGTCCGTGTGGAGTTTGCACGTTCTCCCCGTGTCTGCGTGGGTTTCGCCCCCACAACCCAAAGATGTGCAGGGTAGGTGGATTGGCCACACTAAATTGCCTCTTAATTGGAAAAAATGAATGAATTGGGGACTCTAAATTTAAATTTAAAAAAAGAATTTAATTAAAAATAAATTGCCATTCGTTTGTGTCGTCCCCAAAGTACTGGCAGTCTGGTTATGTTTGCTTCAAACTCATAGTCTCTGAATCCTTTCTTAACAGAGGAGGCTTTCCTTTTGTGCTTCTGGGTTGAATTGAAGCCCGGATTCTGGAGGTGAACGCGTTATTTTCAGAAGCGTGAATCACCCGGGTGCCGAAGCCTTTCATTTTGTGCCATTCCTGACCGAGGGCTCTGGAGGTGGCATGAATGTGACGCCAGTCATCGAGAGTCACACCATCATGGATTACCAGGTGATGTTGGTCAGTGGGGTGGGGATGACGGGGGGGTGGGGGGGAATAGGGGCTTGGTGGTGGGGGAGGGTCTTCATTAGTCTCTGAGCGATGTTACGAAGGAATGAAGATATGGGCCCTCAGTAAGAGTGAGAGTAACTGTCTCCCACTTTATCAATTAGACGTTCATTTAGCAAAAGATTTAGAGTAGCTAATTCTTTTATTTTCCAATTAAGGGGCAATTTAGCGTGGCCAATCCACCTACCCGGCACATCTTTGGGTTGTGGGGGTGAGACCCACGCAGACACGGGGAGAATGTGCAAACTCCACACGGACAGTGACCCAGAGCCGGGATCAAACCCGGGACCTTGGCTTGTGAGACAGCAGTGCTAACCACTGCGTCGCCGTGCCGCCCCCGCAATTAGACGTTAATGTTCCCTTTACATGACAGAGCAAGCAGTTGGGAAGTAGAATGCTTTATTCACAATGCTGTGGGTTACAAAGAACAAAGAACAAAGAAATGTACAGCACAGGAACAGGCCCTTCGGCCCTCCAAGCCCGTGCCGACCATGCTGCCCGACTAAACTACAATCTTCTACACTTCCTGGGTCCGTATCCCTCTATTCCCATCCTATTCATGTATTTGTCAAGATGCTCCTTAAATGTCAGTATCGTCCCTGCTTCCACCACCTCCTCCGGTAGCGAGTTCCAGGCACTCACTACCCTCTGCGTAAAGAACTTGCCTCCTACATCTACTCTAAACCTTGCCCCTCTCACCTAAACCTATGCCCCCTAGTAATTGACCCCTCTACCCCAGGGAAAAGCCTCTGACTATCCACTCTGTCTATGCCCCTCATAATTTTGTAGACCTCTATCAGGTCGCCCCTCAACCTCCTTCGTTCCAGTGAGAACAAACCGAGTTCATTCAACCGCTAATGCCCTCCATACCAGGCAATATTCTGGTAAATCTCTTCTGCGCCCTCTCTAAAGCCTCCACATCCTTCTGGTAGTGTGGCGACCAGAATTGAACACTATACTCCAAGTGTGGCCTAACTAAGGTTCTATACAGCTGCAACATGACTTGCCAATTCTTATACTCAATGCCCCGGCCAATGAAGGCAAGCATGCCGTATGCCTTCTTGACTACCTTCTCCACCTGTGTTGCCCCTTTCAGTGACCTGTGGACCTGTACTCCTAGATCTCCTTGACTTTCAATACTCTTGAGGGTTCTACCATTCACTGTATATTCCCTACCTGCATTAGACCTTCCAAAATGCATTACCTCACATTTGTCTGGATTAAACTCCATCTGCCATCTCTCCGCCCAAGTCTCCAAACAATCTAAATCCTGCTGTATCCTCTGACAGTCCTCATCGCTATCCGCAATTCCACCAATCTTTGTGTCATCTGCAAACTTACTAATCAGACCAGTTACATTTTCCTCCAAATCATTTATATATACTACAAACAGCAAAGGTCCCAGCACTGATCCCTGTGGAACACCACTGGTCACAGCCCTCCAATTAGAAAAACACCCTTCCATTGCTACTCTCTGCCTTCTATGACCTAGCCAGTTCTGTATCCACCTTGCCAGCTCACCCCTGATCCCATGTGACTTCACCTTTTGTACTAGTCTACCATGAGGGACCTTGTCAAAGGCCTTACTGAAGTCCATATAGACAACATCCACTGCCCTACCTGCATCAATCATCTTTGTGACCTCCTCGAAAAACTCTATCAAGTTAGTGAGACACGACCTCCCCTTCACAAAGCCATGCTGCCTCTCACTAATACGTCCATTTGCTTCCAAATGGGAGTAGATCCTGTCTCGAAGAATTCTCTCCAGTAATTTCCCTACCACTGAAGTGAGGCTCACCGGCCTGTAGTTCCCTGGATTATCCTTGCTTCCCTTCTTAAACAGAGGAACAACATTGGCTATTCTCCAGTCATCCATCACCTGAAGACAGTGAGGATCCAAAGATTTCTGCCAAGGCCTCAGCAATTTCCTCTCCAGCCTCCTTCAGTATTCTGGGGTAGATCCCATCAGGCCCTGGGGACTTATCTACCTTAATATTTTTTAAGACACCCAACACCTCTTCTTTTTGGATCTCAATGTGACCCAGGCTATCTACACACCCTTCTCCAGACTCAACATCTACCAGTTTCTTCTCTTTGGTGAATACTGATGCAAAGTATTCATTTAGTACCTCGCCCATTTCCTCTGGCTCCGCACATAGATTCCCTTGCCTATCCTTCAGTGGGCCAACCCTTTCCCTGGCTACCCTCTTGCTTTTTATGTACGTGTAAAAAGCCTTGGGATTTTCCTTAACCCTATTTGCCATTGACTTTTCGTGACCCCTTCTAGCCCTCCTGACTCCTTGCTTAAGTTCCTTCCTACTTTCCTTATATTCCATGCAGGCTTCGTCTGTTCCCAGCCTTTTAGCCCTGACAAATGCCTCCTTTTTCTTTTTGACGAGGCCTACAATATCACTCGTCATCCAAGGTTCACGAAAATTGCCGTATTTATCCTTCTTCCTCACAGGAACATGCCGGTCCTGAATTCCTTTCAACTGACACTTGAAAGCCTCCCACATGTCAGATGTTGATTTACCCTCACATCCGCCCCCAATCTATGTTCTTCAGTTCCCGCCTACTATTGTTATAATTGCTGACAGTGTAGCTCATTAATTTATGTCTACCCTGAATCCCCATCCAGTTACGCTCTGGTCTGTCACAGTGAATGGGATCTGGTGCCAAGACCAGTGTACGGTACCTCTGTGAAATGTTTGGACCGAGGCTAATTACAGTTGCCTGAACTTGTCGCGTTCCTGGCTCAGACACCGTGGAAGATCACACTCACCGAGTTGCTGTGCGGGATGGGAATCTTTTCCTCCTCACTGGAATCGAACATTTCCAAGGGCAGTAGCGATCCAGTTGAATTGATTCTGCTACAACTCGTGTCAATCATTTTGGAAGGTTTGTCTGAAATTTGTTACAAAGTATATCACAATACAGATAAAGAGGCAGGTTAAAAACTCTTCCTCAATCCCTGTGACTGTCCCATGACTCCTCCCCCTTTGGTTCCTGCCCATGACCACTCTCACTGTGACTCCACCCCCGAAGACCCTACCCCCTGTGACTCATCATCATGACTCCTCCCCTGTTATTTGACCCCGTTAGCCCCTCCCCTGTGACTCCTTCCCCTGGGACACTTCATACCCGAGAAGCCAGCTAGGTGACGTGGTGGGAACTCTGTGGGCGCAACACAATCTAACCCCCAAAAAACCAGAGTCCATTCTGGGTGGGATTAGAGGGGTTGTTCCCTGCGCTGTGTTATCGGGCCCTGGCGGGGAACGCTCCCCAAGGCCACACTTAACGTCATATCCTGCACTGGGGAGAAATGGCGGCCTAATCTCTCAACCCCCTGACGCAACCCCTCCCCCACAGCAACTCCCCCCCCCCCCCCCCACCCCCCCCCCCCCCCCCCAATGCCCCAACTCACCTATTGGCAATGTCCTTAAACCTGCTGCACCCCACCTCACATGGGCAAGGCACCCCTGGACCCGATCTCTGGCAGAAACAAAATGCCATACAGGCATCTTGGCACTGGCAGTCTGGCACCGGCTGGCATCAGCAGTGCCAGGGTGCCACCCGGCCCAGATGCCAGCCACCTGGGTGCCTCTGATCGCCTGGGCGCCCCCCCCCCCCACCCCACCAAGTGTCGTACCGCCTCGTCCCCGGTTGCGGGGACCTGTGCTGAACAGCTCGCGCTGGGGTCTCCGCGGTGAGGCCGATAGATCCTGGGAGCTGGTTCCGGCTGCCGTGAGTTCTTAAAACCCACGGACCTCTGCAGGTCTCGGTCCCGCCCATTGTGGTGGGATCCAGATCGCAACGTTTCGCCAGATCGCGCGAGGTGTAACGACCATCGGGAATCTCGGGAGAGGCCCCTCCCGGGATCTACCGGCTCTGTTTAGTTCCAATTCCGGCAAGCACGGCCGGTAAACTGCGCCCTGTAGCCAATTTTCAGTACAACTGATACGTCATAAAGTTCAGCTATTGTAATGATATGTATCATCTCATGAGTTAAAGGGGTAACAAGATGATGTTCATGTATATCAACACTAGATGGCATCACTGAGTAGTCTTATAAAAGGCTGCGTCACCAAACATTCTGGGAGAAGCTGTTCGAGAAGTTAATGTAGAAGGATAGTGTGAAGTTGAGTTAGAGTTTAGGTTATATATCAGAGAGACAATTAATTACTGTATCACAGATTCAATACTATTATTTTGTTAACTGTTACTCAGTAGCATGTGCAAACCAATTTAAGTAGTGTAAAATAAACTAGTTTTGATTTCAACATATAACTTCATGTTCTTTGTCAAACACTCCGACTTTTGCTATCTTGGAGAACAATACAAGGAACATAACATGCTACCAGTAGTGGACAATCATAACATAGTACCAGGAAATTACTGAAGTAATTTAGTTAGAAAATAGTTAGAATGTTTGGGGAGTTTTCGGGCTATAGTTTGGGGAGTTTTCGGGCTATAGTTTGGGGAGTTTTCGGGCTATAAGCTCAATGTAGGGAAGAGTGAGCTCTTTATATTACAGGCGGGGGACCAAGAAAGAGGGATAGGGGACCTACCGCTGAGGAGGGCGGAGGGGAGCTTTCGGTATCTGGGGATCCAGATAGCCAGGAGTTGGGGGACCCTACATAAACTGAATCTGACGAGGTTGGTGGAGCAAATGGAGGAGGATTTCAAAAGATGGGACATGTTACCGCTCTCGCTGGCGGGTAAAGTGCAGTCGGTCAAAATGGTGGTCCTTCCGAGGTTTCGTTTTGTGTTTCAGTGCCTTCCCATTGTGATCACGAAGGCCTTTTTTAAGAGAGTAGGCAGGAGTATTATGGGGTTTGTGTGGGCGAATAAGACCCCGAGAGTAAGGAGAGGGTTCCTGGAACGCAGTAGGGACCGAGGAGGGTTGGCGCTGCCAAACCTGGGGAGCTACTACTGGGCAGCAAATGTGGCGATGATCCGCAAGTGGGTTATGGAGGGGGAGGGGGAGGCATGGAAGAGGATGGAGATGGCGTCCTGGAAAGGAACGAGCCTGGGGGCGTTGGTGACGGCACCGCTACCGCTCTCGCCGACAAAGTATACCACGAGCCCGGTGGTGGCGGCATCGCTAAGGATCTGGGGCCAGTGGAGACGGCACCGGGGTGCAATGGGAGCATCGGTGTGGTCCCCGATCAGGGGTAACCACCGGTTTGTCCCGGGGAAGATGGACGGGTGGTTCCAGAGCTGGCATCGGGCGGGGATTGGAAGAATGGGGGACCTGTTCATCGACGGGACGTTTGCGAGCCTAGGGGCACTGGAGGAGAAGTTCGAGTTACCCCCGGGAAATGCCTTTAGATATATGCAGGTGAGGGCTTTTGTGAGGCAACAGGTGAGGGAATTCCCGTTGCTCCCGGCACAAGAAGTTCAAGATAGGGTGATCTCGGGTGTATGGGTCGGGGAGGGCAAGGTGTCGGAAATACACCAGGAGTTGAAAGAAGAGGGGGAAGCGCTGGTAGAAGAGTTGAAGGGTAAATGGGAGGAGGAGCTGGGGGAGGAGATCGAGGAGGGGTTATGGGCTGATGCCCTGGGTAGGGTTAATTCCTCCTCCTCATGTGCCAGGCTCAGCCTGATACAATTTAAGGTGGTCCACAGAGCGCACTTGACGGGGGCGAGGTTGAGTAGGTTCTTTGGGGTAGAGGACAGATGTGGAAGGTGCTCAGAGAGCCCGGCGAACCATGTCCATATGTTTTGGTCATGCCCGGCACTGGAGGGGTTCTGGAGAGGAGTGGCGGGAGCAATATCTCAGGTGGTGAAAGTCCGGGTCAAGCCAAGCTGGGGGCTAGCAATATTTGGAGTAGTGGACGAACCGGGAGTGCAGGAGGCGAAAGAGGCCGGCATTCTGGCATTTGCGTCCCTAGTAGCCCGGCGAAGGATCTTGCTAATGAGGAAGGAGGCAAAGCCCCCTAGCCTGGAGGCCTGGATAAACGACATGGCCCGGGTTCATAAAGTTGGAGAGGATTAAGTTCACCTTGAGAGGGTCTGCGCAGGGGTTCTACAGGCGGTGGCAACCATTCCTAGACTATCTCGCGGAGCGTTAGAGGAAGGTCGGTCAGCAGCAGCAGCAACCTTGGGGGGCGGGGGGGGGGGGGGGTGGAGGGGATGTCCTGGGAGGGGGGGGGAAAGGGGGGACTGCCTGGGAGGGTGGATGAGCAAGAGATAACATGAAGGGTTGGGGAAACTGGCACGTACGGGTGAGGGCCAGTGTACAAAGCTGTGTAAATATATCATTTTGCCATGTAGAAATCATAGATCATAGAATTTACAGTGCAGAAGGAGGCCATTCGGCCCATCGAGTCTGCACCGGCTCTTGGATAGAGCACCCTACTCAAGGTCAACACCTCCACCCTATCCCCATAACCAAGTAACCCCACCCAACACTAAGGGCAATTTTGGACACTAAGGACAATTTACCATGGCCAATCCACCTAACCTGCACATCTTTGGACTGTGGGAGGAAACCGGAGCACCCGGTGGAAACCCACGCACACACGGGGAGGACGTGCAGACTCCGCACAGACGGTGACCCAAGCCGGGAATCGAACCTGGGACCCTGGAGCTGTGAAGCAATTGTGCTATCCACAATGCTAACCTGCTGCCCATATATCTTGCTCTGCGCGATTTCTCGTTTTTTTTGTTACGGGGGGGTTATTGTTTGTAAGGGAGAAAAATTGTGTTGAAAAACTTTAATAAATATATTTTTAAAAAAAGAAAATAGTTAGAATCTAAGAAGAAAGGAAACCAGCACGTGCTCAGAATCTGACAGCAAGACTGATTCCAGACCGGCTACTCCAACACACAGACAAGGCCAGACCTAATGGAGAAACTGCAAACTCTGCGACAGTTCCGGACTTCTGGTAAAATTGATGTAAATTGGAAAATATTTAAGCAGCAATTTCAGCTATATTTCTCTGCCTCAGATTCAGATAATGCCAGTGATAACAGAAAACTCGTGTTATTTTTAACAATGGCTGGACCGCAGGCTATTGAACTTTATAACTCTTTCCAATTCTCCACGGAAGATGATAAAAAAAATATGATATTGTTATTGAAAAATGTGATCTTCATTGTAAAGCTCCACCTAATGAAACGCATGAACGGTTTATCTTTAAAACGAGAGTGCAAAAAGATGGAGAATCCGTAGATTGCTTCATTACAGATTTAAGACGAAAGTCACAAACCTGTAACTTCTCAATATTGTCAGACTCAATGATCAGAGATCAAATCGTTTTGGGCATCAAAGAAGAGAAACTCAGAGAACGTTCATCAAGGCAGAAAGAATTAAAATTAGAAGATGCTATTGCAATGCGTCGAGCGAACAAAACATCCAAAACTCAGCATTCTGAAATTTTGGTTCAGGAAAAGAGCGCGGAAATGCACCTTGGGGCCGACTGCGTTGGATCTGTGGTGCAGTTGAGAAAAGGGCGCGTTTCGGACGGCAGCCGTAATGCGCATGCGCATAGTCGATCTGCACATGCGCACTTCAACAAAGTACGCGATTTGGAGGAAGACCGTTCTGCGCATGCGCGAAACCAATTTGCGCATGACGAAAGCAACGAAAGCAAGGTGGACACGCCCACCCACATACAAAATGCCCAGCATTTGGAAAAAGTTGCTCCAAATTTTGCAAACTGAATCACTTTTCTGTTCAATGCAGAACTGCACTAAAAGGGGGCACACTTTAAAACTTCAAACTTAATGAAGAAACACATGACTGTACAGAGTGTTAATACACGTGCAGACACCTCCAAAATGGATAACCCAAATGATGATATAGATGCTTATAGTCTTGAAAATTCTTTCTTTGTGGGAATTGTTGAGAAGTCCCAAACAACTGTGAAGAACACTTCCTATCCACAGATACTGCACCCCATACAATCGATTAACACGGAATCTGAATGGAACACTTCATTACAAGTCAATGGTTCCGAGATTGTGTTCAAGTTGGACACTAGAACATCTGCAAATTTAATAAATACTTATGATTTATCGCAACTTTTGTCATAGTCCTAAGATTCAGAAAACTGACTGCCAGTTACGTGACTACATGATTACTTCTTTAGGATCATGCTATCCCTTAGTGACAAACAGCGACACTGTGATATCCTTGCGGTTCGAGATTGTTGAAGCCAAACGATCTTCACTACCAGGTGCCCAAGCCTGTCAGGATTTACACCTTGTGAAACAAATCTACAGCACAGACAAAACTCTTCCACCTGTGCAGGAAGATATTGAAAGCATTCTCACGAAATTTCCTCAGGTATTTGAAGGTGTGGGTACTCTACCTTTTCAATACAAGATTCAACTGAAAGTGAATGCGAAACCAGTGGTACACCCTCCAAGAAGAATTCCTGCTCAATTACATGACTGTCTGAAGCAAGAACTGGAACGAATGCAGCACCTTGGAATCATCTCCAACATCACAGAACCGACAGAGTGGGGCAGCCCGATGATGTGTGTGAAAAACCAATGGTGACCGAAGGATTTGTATTGATTTGAAGGATCTGAATATGAACATCAGACGTGATCCAATACCAAAACGTGAAGAAATAACGAGTGAGATGGCTAATGCCAAGATATTCTCTAAACTAGACGCTTCCAGAGGTTTTTGGCAAATGCAACTGGATGACACAAGCAAAAAATTGTGCACCTTCAACACACCGTTTGGTCGTTACTGCTTTAACAGAATGGCATTTGGCACAATCTCAGCATCTGAGATATTCCATCGTGTCATGGAACAGATGACAGAAGGCATCGATGGAGTCCGGGTGTATGTTGATGACACGTGAAGAACACAATGCACGACTCCTGTAAGTGTTGAGGAGAATACACAAATTTGGATTGAAGCTGAATCGATTTAAGTGCAACTTTGGTATCTCAACGTTAAAGTCTCTGGGTGATCAAATCTCAGAACATGGGGCGAAATTCTCCGACCCCCCGCCGGGTCGGAGAATCGCCGGGGGCTGGCGTGAATCCCGCCCCCGCCGGTCGCCGAAGTCTCCGGCACCGGATATTCGGCGGGGGCGGGAATCGCGCCGGTTGGTGGGCCTCCCCCGCTCGATTCTCCGGCCCAGATGGGCCGAAGTCCCGCCGCTAAAATGCCTGTCCCGCCGGCGTAAATTAAACCACCTACCTTACCGGCGGGACAAGGCGGCGCGGGCGGGCTCCGGGGTCCTGGGGGGGGGGGGACGCGGGGCGATCTGGCCCCGGGGGGTGCCCCCACAGTGGCCTGGCCCACGATCGGGGCCCACCGATCCACGGGCGGGCCTGTGCCGTAGGGGCACTCATTCCCTTCCACCTCCGCCACGGTCTCCACCATGGCGGAGGCAGAAGAGACTCCCTCCACTGCACATGCGCGGGAATGCCGTCAGCGGCCGCTGACGCTCCTGCGCATGCGCCGCCCGGAGATGTCATTTCCGCGCCAGCTGGCGGGGCACCAAAGGCCTTTTCCGCCAGCTGGCGGGGCGGAAATTCGTCCGGCGCCGACCTAGCCCCTTAAGGTTGGGGCTCGGCCCCCAAAGATGCGGAGCATTCCGCACCTTTGGGGCGGCGCGATGCCCGTCTGATTTGCGCCGTTTTGGGCGCCAGTCAGCGGACATCGCGCCGTTTCCGGAGAATGTCGCCCATGGTGTGCAACCGGACGACGATAAGATTGCTGCCATTAAGACAATAAAGCAGTTTTGAGATTCCTTGGTGTAGTAAATTTCCTAGGAAAATTTATCCCCAACCTAGTTTCACGAATAACAGCCTTGCGTAACCTCATTAAGAAGAACACATTATTCCCGTGGACTGCAGAGCACAACAAAGAATGGCTAGACCTCAAGTCAGCATTGACTACTGCACCTGTCCCTTCCTTCTTTGACCCTGGTTGGGAAACAAAGATTTACACAGATGCAAGTCAGAATGGAATTGGGGCAGTCCTCCTTCAAAGGCATGATGATACTTTCTGGACGCCAATTACATATGCATCTAGATCTATGACCACCACAGAATAACGTTACGCTCAGATCGAGAAAGACTGTTTAGGCTTGTTTATGGGAATACAAAGATTCCATGACCACGTT
Organism: Scyliorhinus torazame; assembly: GCF_047496885.1. Classification (NCBI taxonomy): domain Eukaryota; kingdom Metazoa; phylum Chordata; class Chondrichthyes; order Carcharhiniformes; family Scyliorhinidae; genus Scyliorhinus; species Scyliorhinus torazame. Next base: position 38,018,686 of record NC_092738.1, read on the forward strand.
GTGGTGATGTGCATCACTGTAAATACACAAGGGGTTAATGTAAATACATGTAGGCTAGCTAGACACTAGAGGGAGCACCAGAAACATCACACACACACACACTCAACCAATAGATCAGTTAGATAAGACACGACCAATGGACATTGACGATACACACAGAGGTGACACGACCACAGGGGGGCATTACACCAACCCATATATAAAGGACACCACACACATGATCTGCCTCTTTCCAGTGGAGACAGTCAGACACAGGGTTGATTCAATATCACTCCCACCACGTGGATTGCAGCAGCTGGTTAGTCAGTCTGGGTAGCTATCGTAGGATTAGCAGTAGTGTCGAACCCGAGTAATAGAAGTGCAAATAGTTTAATAAACGTGTTGAAGTTATCTCCACGTTTGAACCTTCCTTTGTCAAGTGCACCACAAGGAAAAAGATGGAAAATTATAGGCCAATTAGCCTAACCTCGGTTGTTGGCAAGATTCTAGAATCCATCGTTAAGGATGAGATTTCTAAATTCTTGGAAGTGCAGGGTCAGATTAGGACAAGTCAGCATGGATTTACTAAGGGGAGGTCGTGCCTGACAAACCTGTTAGAGTTCTTTGAAGAGATAACAAATAGGTTAGACCAAGGAGAGCCAATGGATGTTATCTATCTTGACTTCCAAAAGGCCTTTGATAAGGTGCCTCACGGGAGACTGCTGAATAAAATAAGGGCCCATGGTATTCGAGGCAAGGTACTAACATGGATTGACGATTGGCTGTCAGGCAGAAGGCAGAGAGTTGGGATAAAATGTTCTTTTTCGGAATGGCAACCGGTGACGAGTGGTGTCCCGCAGGGTTCAGTGTTGGGGCCACAGCTGTTCTCTTTATATATTAACGATCTAGATGACGGGACTGAGGGCATTCTGGCTAAGTTTGCCGATGATACAAAGATAGGTGGAGGGGCAGGTAGTATGGAGGAGGTGGGGAGGCTTCAGAAAGATTTAGACAGTTTAGGAGAGTGGTCCAAGAAATGGCTGATGAAATTCAACGTGGGCAAGTGCGAGGTCTTGCACTTTGGAAAAAAGTATAGAGGCGTGGACTATTTTCTAAACGGTGACAAAATTCATAATGCTGAAGTGCAAAGGGACTTGGGAGTCCTAGTCCAGGATTCTCTAAAGGTAAACTTGCAGGTTGAGTCCGTAATTAAGAAAGCAAATGCAATGTTGTCATTCATCTCAAGAGGCTTGGAATATAAAAGCAGGGATGTACTTCTGAAGCTTTATAAAGCATTAGTTAGGCCCCATTTAGAATACTGTGAGCAATTTTGGGCCCCACACCTCAGGAAGGACATACTGGCACTGGAGTGGGTCCAGCGGAGATTCACACGGATGATCCCAGGAATGGTAGGCCTAACATACGATGAACGTCTGAGGATCCTGGGATTATATTCATTGGAGTTTAGGAGGTTGAGGGGAGATCGAATCCAGGTCAGGTAAATGAATGGCCGGAACAGTCGTCTGCAGGTCTTACAATAGAAACTTACAAGATAATGAATGGCTTAGATAGGGTGGACGTAGGGAAGTTGTTTCCATTAGCAGGGGTATGCCACCACTGTCACAGACTTCATCAGCAAATGTGTGGACGACTGCGTGCCAAAGAAAGCAGTCCGTGCGTTCCCCAACCGGAAACCATGGCTCAATCGCGAGATTGACTCCCTACTGAAGGACAGATCTGAGGCGTTCAAGGCAGACGACCCTGACCTATACAAGAAATCCAGGTACGACCTCCGCAAAGCCATCCGAGATGCCAAGAGAGAATATCAAACCAAGCTAGAGTCACAGACAGACTCTCGGCGGTAGTGGCAAGGACTAAACAACATAACGGGCTACAAAGCGAAGTCGAGCAGTATCTCAGGCAGCAGCGCACCCCTCCCCGATGAACTCAATGCATTCTATGCTCGGTTCGAGCAGGTAACCAACAATCCGCTGTCGAGTGCCCCAGCAGCCCATAATTCACCCATACCCACCACCACAGCTTCCGAAGTCAGATTGGCCTTCCTGAAAGTGAACCCTCGGAAGGCGCCGGGCCCAGACGGGATCCCTGGTCGTGCACTCAGAGCCTGCGCGGACCAGCTGGCAGAGGTATTCACGGACATCTTTAACCTGCCCCTACTCCACTCCGAGGTCCCCACCTGCTTCAAGAAGACCACCATCATACCGGTACCAAAGAAGAACCAGGCAACGTGCCTCAATAACTACCAACCAGTGGCCCTGACTTCAGTCGTAATGAAGTGCTTCGAGAGGTTGATCATGAAGCGCATCACCTCCATACTCCCAGAACGCCTTGATCCACTGCAATTCACATACCGCTGCAACCGGTCCACATCAGACACCATGTCCCTGGCCCTACACTCATCCCGAGAGCATCTCGAAAACAAGGACTCCTACATTAGACTCCTATTTATTGACTACAGCTCCGCCTTCAATACCATAATCCCAGCCAAGCTCATATCAAAGCTCCAAAACCTAGGACTTGGCTCCCCACTCTGCAACTGGATCCTCGATTTTCTGACCAACAGACCACAATCAGTAAGAATGAACAACAACACCTCCTCCACAATAGTCCTCAACTCCGGGGCCCCGCAAGGCTGCGTACTTAGCCCCCTACTCTACTCCCTGTACACACACAACTGCGTGGCAAAACTTGGTTACTCCCTGTACACACACAACTGCGTGGCAAAACTTGGTTCCAACTCCATCTACAAGTTTGCTGACGATACGACCATAGTGGGCCGGATCTCGAATAACGATGAGTCCGAATACAGGCGAGAGATAGAGAACCTAGTGGAGTGGTGTAGCGACAACAATCTCTCCCTCAATGCCAGCAAAACTAAAGAGCTGGTCATTGACTTCAGGAAGCAAAGTACTGTACACACCCCTGTCAGCATCAACGGGGCTGAGGTGGAGATGGTTAGCAGCTTCAAATTCCTAGGGGTGCACATCTCCAAAAATCTGTCCTGGTCCACCCACGTCGACGCTACCACCAAGAAAGCACAACAGCGCCTATACTTCCTCAGGAAACTAAGGAAATTTGGCATGTCCACATTGACTCTTACCAACTTTTACAGATGCACCATAGAAAGCATCCTATCGGGCTGCATCACAGCCTGGTATGGCAACTGCTCGGCCCAAGACCGCAAGAAACTTCAGAGAGTCGTGAACACCGCCCAGTCCATCACACGAACCTGCCTCCCATCCATTGACTCCATCTACACCTCCCGCTGCCTGGGGAAAGCGGGCAGTATAATCAAAGATCCCTCCCACCCGGCTTACTCACTCTTCCAACTTCTTCCATCGAGCAGGAGATACAGAAGTCTGAGAACACGCACGAACAGACTCAAAAACAGCTTCTTCTCCACTGTTACCAGACTCCTAAATGACCCTCTTGTGGACTGAGCTCATTAACACTACACCCTGTATGCTTCACCCAATGCCGGTGTTTATGTAGTTACATTGTATATGTTGTGTTGCCCTATTATGTATTTTCTTCCCATGTACTTAATGATCTGTTTGTGCTGCTCGCAGAAAAATACTTTTCACTGCACCTCGGTACACGTGACAATAAACAAATCCAATCCAATTCAATCCAATCCAGGGGAGACTAGGACCCGGGGGCACAGCCTTAGAATAAAAGGGAGTCACTTTAGAACAGAGATGAGGAGAAATTTCTTCAGCCAGAGGATGGTGGGTCTGTGGAATTCATTGCCACAGAGGGCGGTGGAGGCCGGGACGTTGAGTGCCTTTAAGACAGAAGTTGATAAATTCTTGATTTCTCGAGGAATTAAGGGCTATGGAGAGAGAGCGGGTAAATGGAGTTGAAATCAGCCATGATTGAATGGTGGAGTGGACTCGATGGGCCGAATGGCCTTACTTCCGCTCCTATGTCTTATGGTCTTATGGTCTAAGGAAGCCGCTTATGCTACATCGAGAGCATAACAAGACACACGCCTGTGGACTTCCGATGTTCACGGTCGAAACAGATCACCGACTATTAGTTCACATCATTCAGAAAGATTTGAATGACACGACTCCAGGACTGCAACGAATAATCATGAAACTAATAAGGTACGACTTTCAACTGGTCTACACTCCCGGCAAAGACCTTACAATTGCTGATGCATTGTCTCGTGCTACAGACACAGATGAACAACAAATTGTTCAACTAATTGAAGGTCAAGAGCAACTTCCAGCTGAAACTCTTCCTGTTTCTGATGAAAAACTCAAGCTCATCAGAGAGGAGACAGAAAAAGATGAGATTTTACGAGCCATCAGCCATATGGAAAATGGTTGGCCGAAAGGACACTGCTCGAAATTCAGAAATATTCAATCGAACAAAAATATTTTATTAAAGTTTTCAAACACAATTTTTCCCCCTTACAAATCAACAAAAACGGTAACATGATAACTGATAGATAACATTGTTTAAATTAAATAGTGAACTAACAAAATAACACAAAATAGCGCTCCCCCCCCCGCCCCTTCACCCCATCTAGAACAAAAACAATTTGCTCCCCCCCTTCCCCCCTCCCCCCCCCCCCCCCCCCCTCTGGGCTGCTGCTGGCTATCTATTTTCCCCCTAACTTTCCGCTAGATAGTTGAGGCGAACCTCACTGTTGTAGATGGTTTTCTACTTCATCTCGATCGTCTTGTTATTCCGATGACACTAAGACCTATGATACTCCAGAAGGTTTATGAAGGTCATTTCGGAATAGAAAAGTGCAAACGCCGAGCGAGACAGGGAGTATAATGGCCAGGAATCAATAGTGACATAGCCAATTTTGTTCTAGAATGTGAGACATGCCAGCGAAATCAATCGACTCAGAGTAAAGATGTCTTGATCATTGACTATTCTTCAAACTGCCCAGAAGTGATGAAATTGTCTGATTCTACTTTGAACGTGATTAAAGCGAGCAAAGGAATATTTGCTCGAGGTGGGATACTTTGCAGAGTCATGACAGACAATGGACTTTGCTTTGATAGCAATGATTGGACAGAATTTGCTCATAGCTACAATTTCACTGATATCACATCTATCCTCTTTATCCGCAATCTAATGGCAAGGTTGAAAAATGTGTTCACATTGTGAAACAACTTTTCAAGAAAGCTCTTGACTCTGACTCAGATATGTTCTTAGCTTTATTGAATTACAGAGCTACGCCTCTCTCAACTGGTTTATCTCCTGTTCAGTTGTTGATGAACAGATCGTTGCGTACAACTCTTCCAAGTCTACGACTACCGGATCCAGATCTTCAGCCAGTCATAAAGAAAATGCATCTTCAGGAGAAACACTCCCATGAACATGTGAAATCGATGGAACCATTTCATCCAGATGACCCAGTGAGAATTCAGATTCCCACTGAAGGATGGTCTGATCTAGCTAAGGTCATACGTCAAGCAGCACCTTATTTGTACATTGTTCAAGCGACTGATGGTTCTGTTCTTCGAAGAAATCGACGTGCTCTTCTGAAATTTCAATCTGCTCGTACGTTATTTCCAAGTCTTCAGTTTGATCATTTATTTTGTTCCACTACAGCATCTGCTAAGATACAAGATGACTTGCAGAAGCCGTTAAACACATCTACCACTCCACTGACTGGATTGAGGAGATCATCCGGAATCAGAAACAAACCTGAGAGACTGAAGTTATAACACAAAACAAATGAACTGTTTAACAAATTTTAACTCACTTGTTAACTTTTGGTATACATATCAATGTATACATACGTATCATATAATAATGGTACTCATATTTTCCTTTTTGTACTGTACAAAACGTCTAAAAGAAAAAGGGGGATGTAATGGTATGTATAATCTCAGGAGAGTAAAGGGTTAATAAGATGATGTTCATCATATATCAACACTAGATGGCATCACTGAGTTGTCTTATAAAAGGCTGTGTCTCTAGGCATTCTGGGAGAAGTTGTTGGAGAAGTTGATGTAGAAAGATAGTGTGAAGTTGAGTTAGAGTGTAGGTTATATATTAGAGAGACAATTAATTACTGTATCATAGATTCAATGCTATTATTTTGTTAACTGTTACTCAGTAGAGTTTGCGAACCAAATTAAGTAGTGTAAAATAAACTAGTTTTGATTTAAACATATAGCTTTATGTTCTTTGTCAACACTACGACTTTTGCTATCTTGGAGAACAATACAAGGAACATAATAGCTATCTCTGCTCTGCGTAGCTTGGGTCATGGTTGGCATCAGAACTCAACAACAAAGCACTCACACTCTCTCACACACACACTCTCAGACACACACAGACACACACACACCGTCAGACAAAGAGATTCACAGACACAGCCTCACCCAGAGACTCACTTCTACTCTCCCGCACAGATTCACCCAAAAACAATCTTACACACTCACACACATACACATTCAACCCCACACTCGCAGAGATGCAGACAGTTTTACACACGCACTCAACTAATTTAGCCACACATACACAGTTTTACACACACCCACATACATTCATCCCCACACTCACACAGTCTTACACACACACATATCCATACTCACACAGTCTTACACACACACAGTCTTACACACACACACACAGTCTTACACACACCCACACATTCAGCCACACACTCACACACACCCAGTCTTACACACACTCACACACACACACACACACAGTCTTACACACACTCAGCCACACACCCACGCATCAACAGTCACATGCAAACACAGGGAGAATGTGCAAACTCCACACGGACAGTGACCCAGAGCCGGGATCGAATCTGGGACCTCAGCGCCGTGAGGCAGCAGTGCTAACCACTGCGCCACCGTGCTGCCCTCACAGAGTCATGCATAACAGACATGTGCTTTTACCAAGTATTTTATCTTCCATTTTCTCCACCCATCAAAGGTATTCCCCTGAGGAAGGAGCAGTGCTCCGAAAGCTAGTGATTCGAAACAAACCTGTTGGACTTTAACCAGGTGTTGTAAGACTTCTTACTGTGCATTAACTCTGATTGGGGTTTGCATTCCACAGGCATGCACGGCCTTCCAGGAAGAGTAGGAATTCTTCCTGTGTGTGTCTCCTGTGGGGCTATTTGTCAGGGACAGAGGGGGAACGGGTCAGGTTTCTTTTCAAATTTACAAAAGCTTGATAACTTCACTCCTGTCCTTTGGTAGTGGCCTCTCACTCATTGCCTGCTGACAAATAATGGAGAACGCCATTTGCTGGCACAGAAAGGGAGAAGCAAATAGTTTGTGCCCAATGCTGATCTTATGCACAATAGTTAAAAATCCTCAGGTACCTGAACAATGAGTTATTGGAAACAGGCCCCACCAAGCACTGGGAACCTCCAAGCTTTCTTTAGAGCAGGACTTTTTCGACAGTAAGTCACAGATATTTGGAAATCATTTTGCGTTGAGTCTGTCACTCAGCAAGTTATGGAGGGAGGGGGAGGGATAGATGTTTGGATCATAGAGTAATGATTATGGTATGTTCCAGTCTGATTGCTAGTCACAAGTGTTTGATCTGGTCTGTGCTGACTCAGCTGATCTTGGTGAAGATTACATATTCACTCCCTCTGTATCTGCCGTGTGTACCAACTACAAGATGCACTGCAGCAACTCACCAAGGCTCCTTAGGCAGCACCTTCCAAACCCACGACCTCTACCATCTAGAAGGACAAGAGCAGCAGATACCTGGGAACCCCACCACCTGGAGGTTCCCCTCCAAGTCACTCACCATCCTGACTGGGAAATATATCGCCGTTCCTTCACTGTCGCTGGGGCAACATCCTGGAACTCCCTCCCTAACAGCACTGTGGGTGCACCTACACCACATGGACTGCAGCGGTTCAAGAAGGCAGCTCACCCCCACCTTCCCAAGGGGCAATTAGAGATGAGCCTAGCCAGTGATGCAACATCGTGTGGGGAAAAGTAGACCCCCGATCATTACCACATTTCTTTTCACTCCTTACCTTGAATGGATAGCTGGATAATGGTACTCTGGCCATTTACCCAGCCACTACAGTTTTTGCCCTCGTACACAGAGGCAGCAAGAACTTTATATATGGGATATGGGCAAAGGTTGAGCGGGAGCCCGCACTCCTGGGATCTGCCCGACTCGCAACACCTCGTGAGATCTAACGCAATCTCGCAAGACGTTGCAATGTGAATCTCGCCAATTGTGGGCGGGATCACTTTTTGGCAAATCTGCATATTAGAGCGAGACAGCTGGTTTCACTTTGCTGTGCAGATTCCCGAGGTACCTGAGGTGATGGGATCTACCCCCTCGCCTCAGAGACCTTTGGTGAGCGCCGTTCAGCACTGCCCTCCACTGCCCTCCACTGGCCTCCACAAATAGGGACCAGACAGAACTGCACTCGTGGGGGTCTCCAAGGGGATCGAAGGCCCCTGGCTGCAGGGTGGTGCTCCTGGCATGCTGGTGCCACCTGGGCACCCTGGCAGTGCCAGCCTGGCTGTGCCACCTGGGTGCCAGTCTGGCATTGCCAAGGTGCCCAGGTGGTGCTGTCAGGAGCACTGCCAAGGTGCCAAGCTGGCATTTTTCACATGGTGGCGATCAGGCCGGGGGAGCCCTGTGCAAGTGTTGGGGGGCTGCAGGGGGCCCGGCGACCCCTCATAGTTAGTCGGGGGGCTCCATTTAAAATGGCATCGCGATCTCTCGCTACACTGAGTAGTACTGGCGAGCGGAGCTGCTCAGTGGGCAAAGCAGGGCTAAGGGCGGCCTCGGCCGCACATTCCCCACTGAGGCCCCTATCTAACCCGAGTGACGTTAGATAACATGTTCCTCGGTGCTGCGAGCACTGGGAGTCATTTTGTAGTCATTTTTTGGGGGGGTTTCTCCCCGGGCTACCCAGACTTAGAAATGTTTTCATCACCCGGGAGCTGAACTCACTGGCTCCTCAGAGATCGGGCGCCAGTTTGAAAGAGTGCCCAGATCGTTAAGTGAGCTTGTGCGTCCCCCACGCCTCTCACCCACAGACAATATCACCTCCACACACATGGGCATTACCCCACAACCCCCAAGGGAGGACACCCCGCTCTGGGGTCGCTGAGGGCCCCAATTCGAGACCCTCACCTTATCCCCACCTTTCACCCCCAACCTTTATGAGGCCCCTTCTTTCCTGCTCGTCGCTTCCCCATCCTTCGTACCCCACTCATCCCCCCTTTCATAGGCATGGCACCCTGGCACCGCAACCCAGGCACCCCGACCCAGGCACCCTGGAAGTTCCCCTGCCAGCCCGACACTGCCAAGGTGTCCAGGTTCCAGAGGAAGAGTCTGGGTGCCACCCTGCCCTGTCCACTGACCACCCAAGGCTCTCTGATGGCCTGGGAAACCCCCCCCCAGATGCCGTTACGCCTGGTCCACGCTTGGTTGAGGCCTCGCTTGGGAAGCCGTTAGTTCTCCTTGTGTTTCGCTGTTCCCCTGTGACAATGTTCTCTTCAGGAGAACAAGAATATGGGAGGCAGTGGTGCAGTGGTATCGTCATTGGGCTAGCAATATAGAGACCCAGGGTCATGCTCTGGGGACCTGGGTTCGAATCCCACCAATGCAGATGGTCAATTTTGAATTCGATAAAAATTAAAAGTCTAATGATGACCATGAAACCATTGTCGATTGTCGTAAAAACCCATCTGGTTCATTGATGCCCTTTAGGGAAGGAAATCTGCTGTCCTTACCCGGTCTGGCCTACATGTGACTCCAGACCCACAGCAATGGGGTGACTCTTAACTGCCCCTCCAAAATGGCCGAATGAGACACTCAGTTCAAAGGTTATTTGGGATGTGGCGGTAAAGCTACCCGTTCACACCAGTTTGACCAGTTAAGAATGGAGGGATTCTGGCCTCACAGCAGACGCTCCAATTCGAGTAAGCGATAAAGACCATATTTACCAGTTGATTCTTTCTTTTCCTGATTGAAGGTCATCATATCATAGTCTTGCACAGGCCCGGAGATTTCTGAAATTAATGGACAGTGAGGCGTTAATGTTTAAGGGGGTAACATTTTCAGGGAACTGTTCTGATTTCTCAACATAATTTTGGAACATCAGCCGAAATGGTCGGAATCTCCCAATGGGAGATTTACAATTTACGTCAATGACTGAGATGACGGGAGCGAAGGCACGGTAGCTAAATTTGAGGACAACAAAGATAGGTAGGAACGTGTGTTGTGAAGAAGACATGAGGCTACAGATGGAAAGAGACAGGTTGAGTGAGTGAGTGGCAAAAATCTGGCAGATGGAGTATAGGGCGCGAAATTCCCAGAGCGAGGGAGTTTAGCCGCGTGCTTCCCGGCACTCGCAGTGTCGAGAAACACACAGCTATTCAATGTGACTCGCTTTGAACAAGGGGCCTGAATGGGGAACGCACGGCCGAGGCCGCACATAGCCCTGTTTTGTACAGCTCTATGGGCCAGAGCTCCCCTTGTAGCGAGAGATTACCGAGGTCCCCAAAACAATCCCCAACCTTCCCTCCAGCCCAAATGCAACACGGGTGAATCCCCAGCCCCCGCAGCCACAGCAGGCAACCCTGGCCTGACCGCGCACACACAAAAAATGCCAGCTTGGCACCTTGGCAGTGCCGACCTGGTACTCTGGCAGCGTTCCTGATACATAGAACATACAGTGCAGAAGGAGGCCATTCAACCCATCGAGTCTGCACCGACCCACTTAAGCCCTCACTTCCACCCTATCCCAGTAACCCAATAACCCCTCCTAACCTTTTTGGACACTAAGGGACAATTTAGCACGGCCAATCCACCTAAACTGCACATCTTTGGACACTAAGGGACAATTTATCCTGGCCAATCCACCTAACCTGCACATCTTTGGACACTAAGGGACAATTTAACATGGCCAATCCACCTAACCTGCACATCTTTGGACACTAAGGGACAATTTAACATGGCCAATCCACCTAACCTGCACATCTTTGGACACTAAGGGACAATTTAACATGGCCAATCCACCTAACCTGTACATCTTTGGACACTAAGGGACAATTTAACATGGCCAATCCACCTAAACTGCACATCTTTGGACACTAAGGGACAATTTAACACGGCTAATCCACCTAACCTGCACATCTTTGGACACTAAGGGACAATTTAGCATGGCCAATCCACCTAACCTGCACATCTTTGGACACCAAGGGACAATTTATCATGGCCAATCCACCTAACCTGCACATCTTTGGACACTAAGAGACAATTTAACATGGCCAATCCACTAACCTGCACATCTTTGGACACTAAGAGACAATTTAACATGGCCAATCCACCCAACCTGTACATCTTTGGACACTAAGGGACAATTTAACATGGCCAATCCACCTAACCTGTACATCTTTGGACACTAAGGGACAATTTATCATGGCCAATCCACCTAACCTGCACATCTTTGGACACTAAGGGACAATTTAACACGGCCAATCCACCTAACCTGCACATCTTTGGACACTAAGGGACAATTTTACATGGTAAATCCATCTAACCTGTACATCTTTGGACACTAAGGGACAATTTAACATGGCCAATCCACCTAACCTGTACATCTTTGGACACTAAGGGACAATGTAACATGGCCAATCCACCTAACCTGCACATCTTTGGACACTAAGGGCAATTTATCATGGTCAATCCACCTAACCTGCACATCTTTGGACACTAAGGGACAATTTAACATGGCCAATCCACCTAACCTGCACATCTTTGGACACTAAGGGACAATTTATCATGGCCAATCCACCTAACCTGCACATCTTTGGACACTAAGGGCAATTTATCATGGCCAATCCACCTAACCTGCACATCTTTGGACTGTGGGAGGAAACCGGAGCACCCGGAGGAAACACACGCACACACGTGGAGAACGTGCAGACTCCGCACAGACAGTGACCCAGCAGGGAATCGAACCCGGGTCCCTGGCGCTGTGAAGCCACAATGCTAAACCACTGAGCTACCGTGCTGCCCACTGTGCTACCATGCTGCCCAAAGTGTCAGGCTGGCACTGCCAGGGTGCCTAGGTGGCAGCAGCAGTGCCAGGGCACCACCAAAGGACATGCAGCTGGGGGCCTCCAATCCCCTGAGAGATCCCCACAAGCACCATTCCGTCTGGTCCCCGTTTGTGGGAGCAGTATCAAACGACACTCGCCCGAGGTCCTCGAGGCGAGGGAATTAAGTCCCAAAGCCTCCGGTACCTCAGGAACCTGCGCATTAGAGTAAGGCCCTAATTTACTAGAAAGGCCCAGATTTATTGTGGGCGGTATTCCCCTTGCAACGTCTCGCGAGGCATTGCGAGCCGGGTAGATCCCGGGAGCGGGGTCTCACGGCTTTCACTGGCCACACTGCACCGCAGTGAGATACTTTTCCGGCGCAGCGTGGTCGGAGGATCGCGCCCAGAATGTGGGAAAGTGTGTCCTTGCTCACTTTGGCAGGAAGAATAAAAAAAGCAGAGTATTATTTAATTAGAGAACAAATGCAGAATTCTGAGCTGCAGAGGGAGCTGGGTGTTCTCGTGCCTGAGTCACAAAAGGTTAGTATGCAGGTGCAGCAGGTATTTAAGAAGGTTAATGGAATTCGATCCTTTATTGTGAGAGGAATCGAACATGAAAGTAAGGATGTGATGCTTCACTTTTCCAGGACGTTGGTGGGACCACATCTGTATTACTGTGAGCAGTTTTGGTCTCCTTATTTAAGGAAGGGTGTAAATGGGTTGGAGGCGGCTCAGAGGAGGTTTTACTGGATTGATGTCTGGGATGAGCGGGTTGTCTTATGAGGAAAGGTTGGACGGACTGGGATTGTTTCCACTGGAGTTTAGAAGAGTGCGGGAGTGACTTGATTGAAGTATTTTAGATCCTGAATGGTGTTGACAAGGGGGATGTGGAAAGGATGTTTCCTCTTGTGGGTGGGTCCGGAACCAGGGGGGCACTGTTTAAAATTCGGAGTCGCCCTTTCAGGGCAAAGATGAGGAGAATGTTTTCTCCCAGAGGGCTGTGCGACTCTGGAAGTTGGTGGAGGTGGGGGGGTCACTGAATATTTGTAATGCGGATGTAGATAGATTCTTCTGAGTTCTTCGCCGAATTTTCCCGCGACGCCGGTCCGACACCCTCCCGCGATTCTCCCAAGCGGCGAGAACGGCCCCGTTGAGTTCCGCGCGGTGCAGGCTGGAGAATCGCCCGAGACACCCAAAATGGCGATTCTCCGGCACCCCCGCTATTCTCAGCCCGGATGGGCCGAGTGGCCAGGCCAAAACGGCGGGTTCCCCCCCGGCGCCGTCCACACCTGGTCACTGCCGGCGGGAACAGCGCGGGACCGCTGAGGGGGGGGGGGGGGCGGCCTGCGGGGGAGGCGGAGGGGGGATCCTGCACCAGGGGGGGCCTCAAATGGGGTCTGGCCTGCGATCGGTGCCCACCGATCGTCGGGCCGTCCTCTCTGAAGGAGGACCTCCTTTCTTCCGCAGCCCCGCAAGATCCGTCTGACATCTTCTTGCGGGGCGGATTCGGAGAGGACGGCAACCGCGCATACGCGGGTGACACCAGTTATGTGGCGCCGGCCGCGTCATGTGTATGCGGCGCCGCCTTTACGTGGCGACAAGGCCTGGCGCGTGTAAATGACGCGGCCCCGCTCCTAGCCCATTATCGGGCCCTGAATCGGTCGGGATAGGGGCCGTTTCGTGCCGTCGTGAACCTCGACGGCGTTCACGAGGGCGCGGGCACTTCGGCGCGGGAGTGGAGAATCCCGCCCACTATTTCTCTGCACCAGGCACCTTCCCGTGTAAATAGATTAGCCTCATGTACAGAGTCATGTAAATAACACGCACACACATAGTCAGGTACATTCACTACACGATAGGGGGGATGTCATAATATACACCAGTATATCATGGTGCAGACACACACTGATGGACACACAGTGGGACCAATCAGCATACACAACACTGCAGCCAATCACCAGTGAGAGCACACGCACTATAAAGACAGGGGACAGGAGAGTTCCCGCTCATTCGAGTAGCAGCCAGCTCGGAGCACAGAGCTCACAGCCTGCAACACAGACATTCACCATGTGCTGAGTGCATCACCTGGTTAGGATTAGGCAAGGGGCAACAGTTAAAGCTGGTATTGCATTGACCCACAGTTCAAGTATGTTAATATAGTTAACCTTATAATAAAATAGAGTTGCACCACTTCCAGTGTTGGTGACCTGTTTGTGATCCAGAACACCCAACACATCACTGAGGTGAGGTAATCTGAGGATATTGGGGGTAGATGGGAAATGTGGAACTCAACATTTGAGTTCAGAGTGCAATTCCTTCACTTCATTGAGGCGAGGAGTTAAACTTGCGCTGCCTTTGTTTTACTGAGGCTGTTGCATGAGTTATCTCGCCTGAGGCCAAATCCTCAGCCTCAAAGCAGGATGAAGAGTTTGTCTACGGCTATCAGGGTCACCATTACACATCCCACAATCTCAATGCCCGTTTCATGTTTGCCCTTTCAACACACGCTATATTACATTTATACACAGCCATACCCCGTCTGTTTTATTTGCCAAAATGAATTGAAATATTAACAGCATCACTTACACAAATGGCAAACATTGAATTTTGGTATGCTTCCCACAATAGATGTGATAATTAGTGTAAACCCACCCATTTCATCTTCTTGAGTCCCATGTACATTCTACTCTATCATGGGAAATTATTTTTGGGGGAAGTTCTGTGCATTTGCTTTCTGATCCCCAAAAGTAATGAAAAGAGCTTTTGAATAGGCTACTTGCCCCAAACTGTGGGCTCCTAGACTTACTGTCTGGGCTCGAAAGTTAACAATGAGAGCTTGAGAGAAACCAGTCAAATCACAAGTAGGTGTGAATGACCATCATGCCTCTCTGTTGTGTCGAAATGGCTTTTAACTTGACATCATTCTGGGTGGAAAATCAAAATATTGATCCTGTGATCCAAACTGTCTTCAGATAAGAAATCTTTACTTCAATAATGCTGCTTTTGGGTATTCATTTGAGACAGTCTGTGGTAAATTAGTGAAATATGGTCAATTTGATTACCCTCCTTTCCTGTTGCACATTATATCTCCTCAGACTAGCAGCCCGTGATGTGCTGTGCATCTTAACAAGACAATGTCAGGTCTCCCTCCAACGATAGCGTGAAGAGCTTTGAGACATTTCCTCAACACCAAACTCCCATGGCGATGGGGCAGAGATAATCCATCTTTGATTCCTTTTTAACTTGATTAAGTCGACACCTCCTGCATCACTGAAAGTCCTCCCAAATCTTAATTCTTTGGGAAAATCAAGTCCACCAGGATTTGACTCTTTGCCGCTCTCCCCCTCCCACTCTGCACATGTACAATGGAATTCTTCCACCTGCTTTCTCACACCACTGGCAGCTCGAAATAAACGTTTAACATCTGTGCAGTAAACCCCTTCTCACTTCCAATCCTGAACCTCGCACTCTCTTCTTCCATTCCTCTTTCTCGTTCTGCCTCGCTGCTCATTTTTCTTCCCTCAGATCAGTGTCATTACTCCTCCAAACTGTCCACAGAAGAACCATAGAATTCCTACAGTGCAGAAGGAGATCATTCGGCCCATCGAGTCTGTACCGAGCCTCTGAAAGAGCACCGTGTCCAGACCCACACCCCAGCCCTATCCCTGCAACCTGCACATGCCTGAACACTAAGGAACAATTTAACACGGCCAATCCACCTAACCTGCACATCTTTGGACACTGAGGAACAATTTAGCACGGCCAATCCACCTAACCTGCACATCTTTGGACACTAAGGGCAATTTAACACGGCCAATCCACCTAACCTGCACATCTTTGGACACTGAGGGACAATTTAGCATGGCCAATCCACCTAACCTGCACATCTTTGGACACTAAGGGACAATTTAACATGGCCAATCCACCTAACCTGCATATCTTTGGACACTAAGGGACAATTTAACACGGCCAACCCACCTAACCTGTACATCTTTGGACACTAAGGGACAATTTAACACGGCCAATCCACCTAACCTGTGCATCTTTGGACACTAAGGGACAATTTAGCATGGCCAATCCACCTAACCTGCACATCTTTGGACACTAAGGGACAATTTAACATGGCCAATCCACCTAACCTGTACATCTTTGGACACTAAGGGACAATTTAACATGGCCAATCCACCTAACCTGCACATCTTTGGACTCTAAGGGACAATTTAACACGGCCAATCCACCTAACCTGCACATCTTTGGACACTAAGGGACAATTTAACATGGCCAATCCACCTAACCTGCACACCTTTGGACACTAAGGGACAATTTAACATGGCCAATCCACCTAACCTGCACATCTTTGGACACTAAGGGACAATTTAACATGGCCAATCCACCTAACCTGCACATCTTTGGACACTAAGGGACAATTTAACATGGCCAATCCACCTAACCTGTACATCTTTGGACACTAAGGGACAATTTAACATGGCCAATCCACCTAACCTGCACATCTTTGGACACTGAGGGGCAATTTATCATGGCCAATCCACCTAACCTGCACAACTTTGGACACTAAGAGACAATTTATCATGGCCAATCCACCTAACCTGCACATCTTTGGACTGTGGGAAGAAACTGTAGCATCCGGAGGAAACCCACGCAGACACGGGGAGAACGTGCAAACTCAACACAGACAGTGACCCAAGGCCGGAATTGAACCCGGGTCCCTGGCACTGTGAGGCAGCAGCGCTAACCACTGTGCCACCATGTTGTGTGGTGGGGGTTCAAGCAGGGTTTGGGGATTGTCTCGTCTGCCAAAATATTGCTGCTCAAGTACGTAGTTTCTGCCACCAGAAAGTTTTTATTGACAGCACCAGTTACACGCTTTGACCGCCACGTGAGCTAAAGAGCTTCTGCTCTCTTCAAGATGTCTCTTACTACTCAGCCATTTTACGTTGTATTATGTATGCTTCTGCTGTTAATCCTTTGCATGTGTTACCAGCTGACTCACATTAGTGCCCCCTTGGGGAACACAGAGATAACTACAGTAAGAACTGCTCAGAAGGCAATCCTCACCGTTTTCTGGGCCTTACTCCCAGTAGGCCTGGGGCCTCCCAATTTCCACCACTGAGAGAGAGAAATGGAAAAAAGTGAAGGAAAGATGGTGGCAGACTCTGAAAGAGTAAAACCGTACAATAGCAACATGGGAAGAAAGATGGCAACCTAGAAACTTGTGGGACAGAGAGGCAGGGTAACGAGGCAATTTGGTCAGACTCCCTTTACGTGCCCAGGGCTATCATTCAGCTTGGCCATCGTCCCAACATTCACATGGAAACAATCAATGAACAACAGACATGAAAACCCAGGCATATCGAGATGTTCCAAGATTGGCTTTTGGAGCAGCTTTGCCAGGTCTCCTCCCCAGCCGAGTCAATTTATTTGCTGGTTTAATGAATGGGAGGTGGACGGACCAGACACAATTAATCTTTGGTCTTGTGTTCAGCCTGATCAAAGTCCACTCAGCTCCAAAATGGTAATCAAAGCTTGGAGCTGAAGCTTGCCAATTTATTTTTATCATTCTTTTTTTAAAATATTGGCTTGCCATTGCTAGGTCAGCATTTATTGCCCATCCCTGGTTGTCCATCAGAAGGTGGGGGTGAGCCGCCTTCTTGAACCGCTGCAGTCCGTGTGGTGTAGGTGCACCCACTGTGCTGTTAGGGAGGGAGTTCCAGGTTGTTGCCCCAGCGACAGTGAAGCAACGGCCGATATATTTCCCAGTCAGGGTGGTGAGTGACTTGGAGGGGAACCTCCAGGTGGTGGGGTTCCCAGGTATCTGCTGCTCTTGTTCTTCTAGATGGTAGAGGTCGTGGGTTTAGAAGGTGCTGCCTAAGGAGCCTTGGTGAGTTGCTGCAGTGCATCTTGTAGATGGTACACACGGCTGTCACTCTGCGTCGGTGGGGGAGGGAGTGAATGTTTGTGGAAGGGGAGCAATCAAGCGGGGCTGCTTTGTCCTGGATGGTGCTGAGCTTCTTGAGTGTTGTTGGAGCTGCGCTCATCCAGGCAAGTGGAGAGTATTCCATCACACTCCTGACTTGTGCCTTGTAGATGGTGGACAGGCTTTGGGGGGTCAGGAGGTGAGTTACTCACCGCAGGGTTCCCAGCCTCTGACCTGCCCTGGTAGCCACAGTATTTATATGTTTGGCCTATGGCCGCTGGTTTAGCTCAGTGGGCTGGACAGCTGGTTTGTGATGCGGAGCGAGGCCAGCAGCGTGGGTTCAATTCCCCGGACCGGCTGAGGGTATTATTGACGGCCCCGCCTCCTCAACCTTGACCCTCGCCTGAGGAGTGGTGACCCTCAGGTTAAATCACCACCAGCCAGCTCTCCCCCTCAAAGGGGAAAGCAGCTAACGGTCATCTGGGACTATGAAGAATGTTAGCATGCTTTTGCGTATTTTTTTGCCTCTTGTTAGCGCTTGTTTTCACCGCTTGTTAGCAGCACTGTGAAAAAGACAGCCAAGCGTGTAAGTCAATACACAGCCTCTCCATCAGCATGTCCTTAGTTGTGCCCCCTTGTGGTGACACATGGAAACTGCGTCCCTGGCAGCTCAAGGCTGTAGTTTCAGTGGAACCTGGAGGAGGTTTGCCTCCAGACATACAGCGTGCATGCTGATTAGTGTGTGCACACACCCTGACACTCATGAAGCAACCTTCCAGCTATGGATAAATAGGTCCACTGCCTTGTGAATATCTTGGGAAAGTTAAAGGCTAAGGGAGTAAACTCAGATAAAATCTGGACTGGGTTCTGAAATTGGCGGACTGATCTCCAGCAGTGCCCAACCCGTACCAAACATTCCTCTGCATTCCTCTGCACTCAACCAGGGAGGTCGAGAGGGGGACCCGGACCTTCGGACAGCCCAAGGGTGAGAGGAACGGGGGGAGTAACGAGGAGGTGGAGGAGGAGGTTGTGGTGGTTAGGGTGCTTTAGACTCAACGAGGAGTCAATCCAAGCTTGAAAATTCCACTAGAAGTTAGTTTTATTTTCTGCTCTGTCTCCCCAGAGCTTGCGATGTTGAAGGTGTCGAAGGGGGTGGCCAGAGATGAGAACTCTTAAAACTGAATAGCTAGGATGCCACTAGAGTAGTTCTACATAAGTTAATTTATTAAGGATTGAGATTAATTCTAGAAAGTATACTCAGTAATCATTATTAACCATTAAACCTGTATTTTAGGACATAACAGTGATAATTATTAAAACTCCAGCTTTTGAATGGACACAAGATCCTGGTAAACAACAGATGACAGGATGGGGTTAAATCATGAGCTGATCACAACTCATCATTTTGTTTAAAGTAATTTTACTGGATAATATAGAAGTGACAGCTCCAAGGACTGGAGCTCTAATAATAATAATAATCGCTTATTGTCACAAGTCGGCTTCAATGAAGGTACTGTGAAAAGCCCCTAGTCGCCACATTCCGGCGCCGTTTCGGGGAGGCTGGTACGGGAATTGAACCCACGCTGCTGGCATTGTTCTGCATTACAAGCCAGCTGTTTAGCCCACTGTGCTAAACCAGCCTTGAGACACGAGAGAAAGCCTACCTGCTATGGAAGAGCTGGATATGGAACCCACAGTGGAAGAAATTTGCAAAGCTGTTGACTCGCGTATCTTGGGCAAAACTCCAGGTTCTGATGCTCTACCCCAGTGAACCATCCAGCACGGGAAACCTGCCCTCCTGCAGCACATATCTGGGCTGGAGGGAGGGAGGGAGGGAGAGCAGTGCCCCATGATATGCGTGATGCAAAGATTGTGACTGTAATAAGAACAAGGGCGCCCACAGTGATTGCAACAACGATCATGGCATCGCCCTGCTGAGCATCATGGGCAAAGTATGTGCCCTTATGGCTCTTGTAAGAACTGGATGAACTCCTCTATCCTGAGTCCAAGTGTAGCTTCAGAACGGGATCACATGCTTTTCCTTTGGTCACAACATTCCTCTCACAGATGCTGCAACTGAGGAGGCCAATGCATATTGCCTCCATCAATCTCTCCAAGGTATCTGAGCATGTGAGCTGAGGCGGTCTGTTTAAGCTGCTGGAGAAAATGGATTAACCTCTGGAGCTGCTCGCTGTGACCTCTTTCCATGAAAACATGATGAGCTAGGTCAGCGATGATGGAGCAACATCGGAAGCTTTTGACATCTGCAAGTGGGGTAAAACAGGGTTGTCTTCTAGCTCTGAAACTCTTTGGCAATATTGTCTTTGCTGCCAGGTCATCTACAGAAGGTGTCTACCTACATGCCGGAGCTGGCAGAATGCTGTTCAGCCTTGCTCACCTGAGATCTGAAACAAAGCTTCGCCAAGTCCTGATCAGAGAGTTGCTCCACACTAACAATTCCATACTCCCATTCCACACTGAAGAACATCATTGGTGACAGATCGCCAGACTCACTCACACCTGGAAAGAGTTTGGATTGACCGTCAGCATCAGGAATGAAATGTCATGGTCCACGAGGCTGCCAGAACGCCATCCATCAGCTTCGGCAATGTGACACTGGAGGTTGTTGATAGCTTCACATATCTAGACTGCACAATTACCAGCAATCTGTCACTTGATGCTGAAACCAACGCACACTTCACAAAAGCTGCAGCTGTGAGGTCCAAGTTCGGTGAGAGCTAATTCCATCAGAATGCACTCATTGCGAAGCCAATGACACCAGCGTTCGCTTGGGGACATTCATCAAGTGGATGACGGCTGTTTACCCAAAGACTTTCTGGATGTTGAAATGGCCACCGGCCCACAACCTCATTGGCATCATTGAGATGTGAACATGGCGGTCATTGCCCCTGACAACTGTGAGACGGTTGCTGGCGGTTTGTGACCTCTGAGGGATGATTGTTTGGAAGGGCATTTGGGAGAGTACAGCTGACCAAGAAGGGGGCCGATGAAAAGAGAGGCCAGTGAATCGTGCACCTTCTCAGCCCAGTATTCTCCTCTGCAGCAAATACAGCAGCGACTGGCAGGCCAGCGTAAAGGTCCTGAGACACACCACACTATGCTTAACAAAGAGCTAACCACCATAGTGCAAACCATCGGCTAACCAGTTAATGTTCTGGTCAATGGTAGCCCCCCTCCCACTAAGATGTTGGTGGTGGGGAGGTCAATGGCAAGTGCTATCCTCTGACTCATTGGAGATGATGGTTGCCTTGCACTTGCAGGGTGTGAATGTGACTCACCATTTTTCAGTCCAAGCCTGGATATTGTCCAGGTTTCATTGCATACAGGTGCAGACTGCTTTGATATCTAAGGAATTTCAAGTGAGAAGACTGAAATTTCCAGTCAAGAATTCATAGAATCCCGAGAGTGCAGAAGATGGCCATTCGGCCCATCAACTCTGCATCAACCCTCCAAACCGAGGCTCACTCCCTATCCCTGAAGCCCTGTAACCACACAGGGCCAATCCACCTAGCCTGTACATCTTTGGACACTAAGGGCAATTTATCATGACCAATCCACCTAGCCTGCACATCTTTGGACTGTGGGAGGAAACCGGAGCACCCGGAGGAAACCCACGCAGACACGGGGAGAACGTGCAGTCTCCGCTCAGTCACCCAAAGCTGGAATTGTACGGGTGTCCTGGAGCAGTGAGGCAGCAGTGCTAACCACTGTGCCACCTTTAAATTAAATTCAACTCGACATTGGGAGCCTTAGACCACTTGGCGACACAACAGCAGTTTATTTGGGGGGGGGGGGGGGGGGGGGAGAGGGGCGGGGGGCTGGGGGGGTGGGGGCGGCGGCATTAGTGCAGTTTGACCAGGGATTGTAACAGTATAGTAATATAGTGGCAATGTTACTGGACTCGTAATCCAGAATCTAGGACACATAATCTAGACAATGTGAGTTCAAATCGCATCTTGGTACATTGAGACAGGTTAGGTGGATTGACCATGTTAAACTGTCCCTTCGTGTCCAAAGATGTGCAGGTTAGGTGGATTGGCCATGTTAAACTGTCCCTTCCTGTCCAAAGATGTGCAGGTTAGGTGGATTGGCCATGATAAATTGTCCCTTAGTGTCCAAAGATGTACAGGTTAGGTGGATTGGCCATGATAAATTGTCCCTTAGTGTCCAAAGATGTGCAGGTTAGGTGGATTGGCCGTGTTAAATTGCCCCTTAGTGTCCAAAGATGTGCAGGTTAGGTGGATTGGCCATGATAAATTGTCCCTTAGTGTCCAAAGATGTACAGGTTAGGTGGATTGGCCATGATAAATTGTCCCTTAGTGTCCAAAGATGTGCAGGTTAGGTGGATTGGCCGTGTTAAATTGTCCCTTAGTGTCCAAAGATGTGCAGGTTAGGTGGATTGGCCATGATAAATTGTCCCTTAGTGTCCAAAGATGTACAGGTTAGGTGGATTGGCCATGATAAATTGTCCCTTAGTGTCCAAAGATGTGCAGGTTAGGTGGATTGGCCGTGTTAAATTGTCCCTTAGTGTCCAAAGATGTGCAGGTTAGGTGGATTGGCCATGATAAATTGTCCCTTAGTGTCCAAAGATGTACAGGTTAGGTGGATTGGCCATGATAAATTGTCCCTTAGTGTCCAAAGATGTGCATGTTAGGTGGATTGGCCGTGTTAAACTGTCCCTTAGTGTCCAAAGATGTACAGGTTAGGTGGATTGACCATGTTAAACTGTCCCTTAGTGTCCAAAG
Organism: Scyliorhinus torazame; assembly: GCF_047496885.1. NCBI lineage: Eukaryota > Metazoa > Chordata > Chondrichthyes > Carcharhiniformes > Scyliorhinidae > Scyliorhinus > Scyliorhinus torazame. Next base: position 38,041,409 of record NC_092738.1, read on the forward strand.
ATGTACAGGTTAGGTGGATTGGCCGTGTTAAACTGTCCCTTAGTGTCCAAAGATGTACAGGTTAGGTGGATTGACCATGTTAAACTGTCCCTTAGTGTCCAAAGATGTGCATGTTAGGTGGATTGGCCGTGTTAAACTGTCCCTTAGTGTCCAAAGATGTACAGGTTAGGTGGATTGACCATGTTAAACTGTCCCTTAGTGTCCAAAGATGTACAGGTTAGGTGGATTGGCCATGCTAAATTGTCCCTTAGTGTCCAAAGATGTGCAGGTTACGTGGATTGACCATGTTAAACTGTCCCTTAGTGTCCAAAGATGTACAGGTTAGGTGGATTGACCATGTTAAACTGTCCCTTAGTGTCCAAAGATGTGCAGGTTAGGGGGATTGGCCATGCTAAATTGTCCCTTAGTGTCCAAAGATGTACAGGTTAGGTGGATTGGCCGTGTTAAACTGTCCCTTAGTGTCCAAAGATGTGCAGGTTAGGGGGATTGGCCATGTTAAACTGTCCCTTAGTGTCCAAAGATGTGCAGGTTAGGTGGATTGGCCATGATAAATTGTCCCTTAGTGTCCAAAGATGTGCAGGTTAGGTGGATTGGCCGTGTTAAATTGTCCCTTAGTGTCCAAAGATGTGCAGGTTAGGTGGATTGGCCATGATAAATTGTCCCTTAGTGTCCAAAGATGTACAGGTTAGGTGGATTGGCCATGATAAATTGTCCCTTAGTGTCCAAAGATGTACATGTTAGGAGGTTTGGCCATGTTAAACTGTCCCTTCGTGTCCAAAGATGTGCAGGTTAGGTGGATTGGCCATGATAAATTGTCCCTTAGTGTCCAAAGATGTGCAGGTTAGGTGGATTGGCCGTGTTAAATTGTCCCTTAGTGCCCAAAGATGCGCAGGTTAGGTGGATTGGCCATGATAAATTGTCCCTTAGTGTCCAAAGATGTACAGGTTAGGTGGATTGGCCATGATAAATTGTCCCTTAGTGTCCAAAGATGTGCAGGTTAGGTGAGGTTGGGAGAGAGGGTGGGGGAGTGGGCCAAATGGCCTCCTTCTGTACTGTGGGAATTCTATGGTTATGGTCCTTGACGGGATCCCAAAATTTGTTACGATCTAAACACGACCCGGAGCCCGATCAGTCAGCTTTTTTTGATTAAAGTAGACAAAATGCAAAATCACTCAGGAAATAAAGCCACAAGATTCCGTGGTTTTAAATAAAGAAAAGAAATTTAACGGCACAAAAGTCAGCGAAGCACACAGTCAACACTATCCATCTGAGATTCCAACGTCCAAAATGAACATGAGGTAAATGTGGATGTACAGGCAGACCATCATTAGTCGCACCACAACCTGCAGGTTAAACAGCAGACAAAACCAAGACAGGTCCCCTGAACGTCTCAGCAACCCACCCAGATGTCGGTGAGTCAGAAAAGTTCTTTTTAACTCTTCATGGCCACCTGATTTTGTGTGTCATGAACATATAGTTGATTTTCTGCCATTTCCACTAGCCTGTCTGACAACATGACCATCGTACTTAGCGGCTGTGTCCTCTTGCGACAGTGAACATTTACTGGCACTGTTCTCTTCAGAAGAACGAGAACAGATAAAACTATGGGACAGAAAGATTGTTTAATCATCGCACACACCACACCAACCTTCTCCAGAATGGACTCAAGGCAAATCTCCCCGCTGGTTGGAGTCATACCCGGCACAAAGGAAGATGGTTGTGGTGGTTGGAGGTCAATCATCTCAGCTCCAGGACATCACTGCAGGAGTTCCTCAGGGTCGTGTCCTCGGCCCCAACCATCTTCAGCTGCTTCATCAATGACCTTCCCTCCATCATAAGGTCAGAAGTGGGGATGTTCGCTGATGACTGCACAAAGTTCAGCACCATTCGCGACTCCTCAGATACTGAAGCAGTCCCTGTCCAAATGCAGCGAGACCTGGACAATATCCAGGCTCAGGGCTGACAAATGGCAAGTTACATTCACACCACACAAGTGCCAGACAATGATCATCTTCAATAAGAGAATCTAACCATCGCCCCATGACATTACCATCGCTGAATCCCCCACAGTCCACATCCTGGGGGTTACCATTGATCAGAAACTGAACTGGACCAGCCGTATAAATACTGTGGCTACCAGAGCAGCTCAGAGGCTGGGAACCCTGCGGAGAGTAACTCTCCTCCTGACCCCCCAAAGCCTGTCCACCATCTACAAGGCACAAGTCAGGAGTGTGATGGATACTCTCCACTTGCCTGGATGAGCGCAGCTCCAACAACACTCAAGAAGCTCAACACCATCCAAGAACCTGCTTTGACACCCCATCAACCACCTTAAAGACCCAATCCGAAACCAAATCCAGACATCACCCGGAACCAGGATAAAACACGACCCGGAGCCAGATCAAAACACAACCCGGAGCCAGATCAAAACACAACCCGGAGCCAGATCAAAACACAACCCGGAGCCAGATCAAAACACAACCCGGAGCCAGATCAAAACACAACCCGGAGCCAGATCAAAACACAACCCGGAGCCAGATCAAAACACAACCCGGAGCCAGATCAAAACACAACCCGGAGCCAGATCAAAACACAACCCGGAGCCAGATCAAAACACAACCCGGAGCCAGATCAAAACACAACCCGGAGCCAGATCAAAACACAACCCGGAGCCAGATCAAAACACAACCCGGAGCCAGATCAAAACACAACCCGGAGTCAGATCAAAACACAACCCGGAGCCAGATCAAAACACAACCCGGAGCCAGATCAAAACACAACCCGGAGTCAGATCAAAACACGACCCGGAGCCAGATCAAAACACAACCCGGAGCCAGATCAAAACATAACCCGGAGCCAAATCAAAACATGACCTGGAACCAGATCAAAACACAACCCGGAGCCAGATCAAAACACAACCCGGAGTCAGATCAAAACACGACCCGGAGCCAGATCAAAACACAACCCGGAGCCAGATCAAAACATAACCCGGAGCCAAATCAAAACATGACCTGGAACCAGATCAAAACACAACCTGGAGCCAAATCAAAACGCAACCCGGAGCCAGATCAAAACACAACCCAGAGCCAGATCAAAACACAAACCAGAGCCAGATCAAAACACAACCCAGAACCAAATCAAAACACAACCCGGAGCCAAATCAAGACACGACCCGGAGCCAGATCAAAACACAACCCAGAACCAAATCAAAACACGACCCGGAGCCAAATCAAGACACGACCCGGAGCCAAATCAAAACACGACCCGGAGCCAGATCAAAACACGACCCGGAGCCAGATCAAAAGACAACCTGGAAATAAATCAAGAGATCACTCAACATCAAGTCAGGAAGGGACACCTCAGAGTTAGTATTACCTAGATTTATAACATTACTGCTAAAGTAAGCCGCTCAATTCAAGAACATGAGTTCAAATCCCACAACAGCGATGTGGAAGACAGAAGAAGAGAGGGGGAAAAATAGCGAGGAAAAAACAGAGCCAAAGAGATGAAACAATGGACAGAGATAGAGGAGGAGAGACAGCAGGCAGAGAGAAACAGAGAGGAAAAGGAATAGAAGCAGAGACAAAACAATAGAGAGAGAGAAATTGAAAGAGACTGGTGAGGGAGGAACAAAGACCGATGTGAGCACTTGGTACAGATTGTTGGTTTTCATTAATTCCACTCTAGAATATAACGATAATTTTTACCTGGTAGCTCCGTCTTTTCTCGCTTCAGTGACATGGTGAAAGGAGCCTGTTGCAACTCCGAATTCTCCGAAACAGCCTGTTCCCTAGAATGGATGTAAGCAGACATTCTGTGAGATCTGAGAGATGGGAAGGGCAGTGTGTGGGGAGGGCTGGATGAATCAAATCTTTAGCTATTAAATTTAACTTGATTTAAAAAAAAAAGAATAGCAGCTGAGGTACAGTGAAAGTTGCCAACAAAGTTAGTCGGATAACGGCCTGACTCCGGGTGGGATTTTGGGCGGGGGAGGGGCTGAGCGACTGCACAATCTGAAGATTGCAGTCAAACATGTTGGCGCGGCCTCTGAGTTTAACCTTGACACTTGCACAGCCTGTGGCAAAATAGCTACATGAATAAATCATTGAAAAGCACAGCAGACATGTTAGGTATGGGTGGCACGGTGCCAGGGCACACTGGAACCAAACTGCGCTGTGGCAGAGTATTGCCACATACAGCTTCACCCCTGAGATTCCCGACATGGGATCTTCCTCAGCTCTGCCCTGCCATCCCAGAAGGTGTCAAGCCAGATCAGTGAGCGCGAATGATTCGATTGGCTGTGCCACCTTCCAATTTGACCGGAACCACGAACCAAGGCAAAGTGCTTTCCCTGAGCTACCAGCCTCGGACACCAAACGAGTGCCAGCTCCTTCAGTACCACCTGCCCATCTTTCCGAGCGGATATCAACTCGTGCCCGCCAATCAATTGAGTGAGAAATCTGCGCACTCTTCCCATGGAGAAACACCCAGCTCAGAGAGCCTTCAACTTATTCATGCTGATGTTGGCATCACTGGCAAAGCCAATATTTATTGCCCTTCTGGGGGCAGTTAAGAGTCAACCACGTGGTTGTGGGTCAAATAATAAATAAATAATCTTTATTGTCACAAGTAGGCTTACATTAACACTGCAATGAAGTTACAGTGAAAAGCCCCTCGTCGCCACATTCCGGCGCCTGTTCGGGTCACAGAGGGAGAATTCAGAATGTCCAATTCACCAACAGCATGGGCGGGATTCTCCACTCCCGCGCCGAAGTGGCCGCGCCGTCGTGAACGCCGTCGAGGTTCACAACGGCGCGAAACGGCCCCGGTCCCGACCGATTCAGGCCCTGACAATGGGCCAGGATCGGGGCCGCGTCATCTACCCGCGCCAGGCCTTGTCGCCCGCGTAAAGGCGCCGCCGCATAGATGACGCGGACGGCGCCGCATAACGGGCGTCATCCGCGCATGCGTGGTTGCCGTCCTCTCTGAGTCCGCCCCGCAAGAAGATGGGGGACGGATCTTGCGGGGCCGCGGAAGGAAGGAGGTCCTCCTTCAGAGAGGACGGCCCGACGATCGGTGGGCACCGATCGCGGGCCATGCCACATTTGAGGTACCCCCGGTACAGGATCCCCCCTCGCCCCCCCGCAGGCCGCCCCAGCGTTCACGCACCGCCCACGACGGCAGCGACCAGGTGTGGACGGCGCCGGGGGGAACCCGCCGTTTTGGCCTGGCCGCCCGGCCCATCCGGGCCTCAGAATCGCGGGTGTGCCGGAGAATCGCCATTTTGGGTGTCTCCGGCGATTCTCCGGCCTGCGGCCCACGAAACTCGACCGGGCCGTTCCCACCGCTTGGGAGAATCGCGGGAGGGCGTCGGACCAGCGTCCCCGGAAATTTTGGCGGCCCAGGCGATTCACCCAACCGGCGCGGGAGTGGAGAATCGCGCCCCACGTCTTTTGGGACTTGTGTGAGGAAACCGGAGCACCCGGAGGAAACCCACGCAGACACGGGGAGAACGTGCAGACTCCGCACAGACAGTCACCCAAGCCGGGAATCGAACCTGGGACCCTGCCGATGTGAAGCCACAGTGCTAACCACTGTGATACCGTGCCGTCCAAGAGACACACATGACAAGGATGGCAGTGCCCTTCACAAAAAGACATTAGTGAATCGGTTGAATTTTTCAATGTTGGTGGAGAGATTCATTAAAGTGCTACTTGATGTGGGATGCACACACCAAGGCTGTCAGGTCCCTGCTCTCCCATTAGCACTGATGGATAATTAAGATTTGTTAAGAAGCTCATTTAAGAGCTTGTTCAGGGGCGTGCTCGGATTTTGACTGGGGCACTTGTGATGTCTGGGTCAGTCCACATAAATGGAGGACAAACCCTCAGCCGGGAGCTAGTCATGGCAGCTCCGTGGAATGAACTGTGTCCCAGGAAACAATGTTGCATTAAAATGCGGAGAATACAAGACCAGGGATGTACTTCTGAGGCTGTATCAGGCTCTGGTCAGACCCCATTTGGAATATTGTGAGCTGTTTTGGGCTCTGTATCTAAGGAAGGATGTGCTGGCCTTGGAAAGGGTCCAGAGGAGGTTCGCAAGAATGATCCCTGGAATGAAGAGCTTGTCGTATGAGGAATGGTTGAGGACTCTGGGTCTGTACTTGTTGGAGTTTAGAAGGATGAGGGGGGATCTTATTGAAACTTACAGGATACTGCGAGGCCTGGATAGAGTGGACGTGGAGAAGATGTTTCCACTTGTGGGAAAAAGTAGAACCAGAGGACACAATCTCAGACTAAAGGGACGATCCTTTAAAACAGAGATGGGGAGGAATTTCTCCAGCCAGAGGGTGGTGAATCTGTGGAACTCTTTGCCGCAGAAGGCTGTGGAGGCCAAATTACTGAGTGTCTTTAAGACAGAGATGGATAGGCTCTTGATTAATGCGGGGATCCGGGGTTATGGGGAGAAGGCAGGAGAATGGGGATGAGAAAAATATCAGCCATGATTGAATGGCGGAGCAGACTCGATGGGCCGAGTGGCCTAATTCTGCTCCTCTGTCTTATGGAGGCCCTATTTGGGTCGGTGACGATCCCTGTGCCCAGATAGTGGTGCCAGGGACTGCCAGGAGGCAGGAACTGATTCTAGAGTGCAACCCCCAAAGACCATGACTGACCTTTGCAGAATTAGGCAGTCAGGTGATCAGCGGGTCATAGCAGCCTCACGCTGCAGAAAAATGGCCAAAATGTCAATGGCCTCACTCTGTCTGAATAACCCTTTTCCCCAACAATTTTACTTCAACAGAACCATCACTGAATAGCTCACCACACAGCTCCCAATAGCTGTGCACGATCTGGGATTTGAAAATCCCCTTCTGGCCCTCCCCAGCCCATTGACAAGCTCAACAAGGAGCTTAGCAAGCCCTGGATTAGAGACATGTTAATCACCACCCGCTCTTCCCTCACTTTTAAAAAACCAAATTCTTTCAAGTAATGTGGGCCAGCATTGGTTGCCCGTCCCTAATTGCCCTTCAACTGAGTGTCTCGCTCGGCCATTTCAGAGGGCATTTTAAGAGACAATCACATTGCTGTGGGTCTGGAGTCACATGTAGGCCAGACCGGGTAAGGACGGCAGATTTCCTTCCCTAAAGGACATTAGTGAGCCAGAGGGGTTTTTACGACAATCGATGATAGTTGTCATGGTTGCCATCAATGGAGCTTTGTATTCCAGATTTATTAATTGAATTTTAATTCCACCACCTTCCACGGGGGGATTTGAACCCATGTCCCCAGAGCCTTAGCCTGGGCTTCTGAATAACTAATCAAGCGATGTTACCACGACGCCACCCTCCCCTTTGAAAGCAGCCGCCCATTGCAGAGACGGTGGAAGAGTGACAGTGTCAGCTCTTCAAATGTTCCTGTCCTGCCGGCGACGAGGCCCTCTAGTGGCAGAGCCGGACAATCTCTGCCGCGATGTCCAATTCTGGACACCACACTCGAGGAAGGTTGGCACGGCCTTGGAGAGGGCGCGGAGGGAGGTTGATTAGAATGGCGCCAGGGTTGAGGGATTGAAGTTCTTGCGGAGAGACTGGGATTGTTCTCCTTGGAGCAGAGAAGGCCGAGGGAGAGATTTAAATCAAGGTGTTCCAAATCAAGAGGTGCTCAGGAGAACGTCGTGTGGCAGCAGGGTCAGTAACCAGACGGCACAGATTTACGGTGATTGGCAACAGAACCGGCAGGAGAGATGAGGAGATTTTATTTTGCATTAAAACAGCGAGTCATTGTCTGAAAGGGTGGTAGAAGCACATGGAATGATAACCTTTGACAGGGAATTGGATAAGTACTGGAAGGGGAGAGCTTTTACAGGGATATGGGGAACGAGCAGAGGAGTGGGGCTGATTGGATAGTTCTGTCAGAGAGCCAGAACAGACACTGCGGGCTGAATGGCCTCCTTCAGTGTTCCAGGACCCCCCTGGAACAGCCACTCGTTAGAATCTCCACTGTGGCGCTCCCCTAATTGGCTCGGAGACCAGGTCCTCTCTTCGATGAAGGGCAGTGGGTGGACTCTCAAAGCCAGAGAGCCAATCAAAAGGGTTTCAATCCATCTGAGGCGGACGTGGCACAGGACACAGCCATCAGAGTGTCAGAGAATCTATTCCATTCCTAGTTCCTTTTGAGATAATAAAAATCCTGAGCTTTTCCTGACGTTTCTTGTGAAGACTCGAGGCTAGAATGTGACCAAAAGCACGTTGGTTAATACCATTTAAAAAAAAACTGAACAAACATCAAAAATCCTGCCCTTTCTTTAGCATCTTTATGTTGGACAAGACCAGTTCCTATTAACATCTTTGCCAAACGGTCGCACCTTCAGGCCTTGCCAAAGGGGGTTGGCGCGAAACTCTCAATGGCAATAGATGTGAGTGAGCCAATGAAACAAATTTACAATTCAACACCAAACACCGGCGAAGGAAATCATCACCAAACTATTTATAGAATTGGGACCACAGAACATCAAGGAGTCTTGAATGTCACTGTCGCTTGGCGAACCCATTCTTACCCCATGTTAGAAAGAGTTAATGTTCCCTCGTACTTAAGTCAGAACTCAGGTTTTAATTGTTTAATGGATCACACTTATTGTTTAATAGACTGTACCAATATATAAAGGGGATACAAGTGGCACTGTGGGGTTGTTGGAGAAATGATTACTGAACACAATAAACTTGGAGTCGAGGAAGTCAAGACCTGCTTCCTGCTTCTTATTATAGAGTTACCATCAGAGCTGAACACTTCACACTCCGAGACACCCATTCTGAAGCCACAGTCTCCTCACTGATTCATTCTAATTCTATTCTCTCGCAGTGTGTGCCATTTCATATCCACTGCACCAAGGTTCCTCAGACAGCACCTTCCAAACCCACGACCTCTACCATCTAGAAGGACAAGAGGAGCAGATACCTGGGAACCCCACCACCTGGAGGGTCCCCTCCGAGTCACTCACCATCCTGACTTGGAAATATATCGCCGTTCCTTCACTGTCGCTGGGGCAAAATCCTGGAACTCCCTCCCTAACAGCACAGTGGGTGTACCTACACCACAGGGACTGCAGCGGTTCAAGAAGGCAGCTCACCCCCACCTTCTCAAGGGCCAATTTTAGGACCAATGAAAATGTCAGCAAGAAGCTTGGCGTTGAAAACCCTTGACCAAGATCAACTCAACCTTTGACTGTGAAAGTCATGAACCGATTTAACCTGTTGTGCCATCAGTTCTGTGGGCTATCATCCGCTGTGCCACACAGCTAATTGTTCTTCATGTAATGGCGCAACCGCTTTCGGGAGAACTGAACGATTGACGCAATTCTCCCTACCACAGGGTGGACATGAGATAGAGCCATCCAGGAGTACCACCTAACTGGCTTTCCCAAAGTGCTGGGCAGCATCGCACCCACGTAGCATTGAAAGCTCCTCTTTGCCCCCAATTTACAGAGCAGAATGGGTATCGCTTATCAAATGCCCAGACTATATGTGGCAAAGGCAAACAACCCTCCACGTCAGTGCCAGGTTGTCTAGACTTATAAACAATTCTTTCACAGGATGTGGCGTCGCTGGCTGCGCCCAGCATTTATTGCCCGTCCCTAATTGCCCCTTCGGAAGGTGATGGTAAGCTGCCGTCTTGAACCGCTGCAGTCCCTGTGGTGTAGGTACACCCACCGTGCTGTCTCACAGCGCCAGGGACCCGCGTTTGATTCCGACCACAGGTAATTGTGTAAAGTTTGCACTTTCACTCCATGTCTGTATGCTTTTCCTCCGGCTGCTCCGGTTTCATCCCACTGTCCAAAGATGTGCAGGTTAGGTGGATTGGCCATGTTAAATTGTCCCTTAGTGTCCAAAGATGTGCAGGTTAGGTGAATTGACCATGTTAAATTGTCCATTAGTGTCCAAAGATGTGCAGGTTAGGTGGATTGACCGTGTTAAATTGTCCCTTAGTGTCCAAAGATGTGCAGGTTAGGTGGATTGGCCATGATAAATTGCCCCTCAGTGTCCAAAGATGTGCAGGTTAGGTGGATTGGCTGTGTTAAATTGTCCCTTAGTGTCCAAAGATGTGCAGGTTAGGT
>NC_092738.1:38074015-38079015 GCF_047496885.1 Scyliorhinus torazame
GAGTGTGTGGGTGTGTGTGTCTGAGAGAGAGAGTGTGTGAGGGAGTGAGAGTGTGTGAGTGAGTGAGAGTGTGTGAGTGAGAGTGTGTGAGTGAGTGCGTGTGTGAGAGAGGGTGTGAGTGAGAGTGCGTGTGTGAGAGAGTGTGTGTGAGAGAGTGTGTGAGAGAGAGTGTGTGTGAGAGAGAGTGTGTGTGTGAGAGGGTGTGTGAGAGTGTGTGTGTGAGAGAGTGTGTGAGAGAGAGTGTGTGAGTGAGAGTGTGTGTGAGGGAGAATGTGTGAGTGAGAGTGTGTGTGAGTGAGAGTGTGTGTGTGAGTGAGAGTGTGTGTGTGAGAGTGCGTGTGAGAGAGAGTGTGTGTGAGAGTGTGTGTGAGAGTGAGTGGTGTGTGAGGGAGAGTGTGTGAGTGAGTGAGAGTGTGTGAGTGAAAGTGTGTGTGAGTGAGTGAGAGTGTGTGTGAGAGAGTGTGTGAGTGAGTGAGAGTGTGAGTGAGTGAGTGTGTGAGTGAGTGAGAGTGTGTGTGAGTGAGTGCGTGTGTGAGAGAGAGTGTGAGAGAGTGAGTGTGTGAGTGAGAGAGTGTGTGAGAGTGTGTGTGTGTGAGAGAGGGTGTGAGTGAGAGTGTGTGTGAGAGAGAGTGTGTGTGAGAGTGTGTGTGAGAGTGAGTGTGTGTGAGTGAGAGTGTGTGTGAGTGAGTGAGAGTGTGTGTGTGAGAGTGTGTGTGAGTGAGTGAGAGTGTGTGTGTGAGTGAGAGTGTGTGTGTGTGTGTGTGAGAGAGAGAGAGTGGTGTGTGAGTGAGAGTGTGTGAGTGAGTGCGTGTGTGAGAGAGGGTGTGAGTGATAGTGCGTGTGTGAGAGAGGGTGTGAGAGTGAGTGTGTGTGAGTGAGAGTGTGTGTGTGAGAGAGTGTGTGAGTGAGTGAGAGTGTGTGTGTGAGTGAGAGTGTGTGTGAGAGAGAGAGCGTGTGTGAGAGAGGGTGTGTGAGAGAGTGTGTGAGTGAGAGTGTGTGTGAGAGAGAGAGAGTGTGAGAGAGAGTGTGTGAGTGAGAGAGAGTGTGTGTGAGAGTGTGTGTGAGTGAGAGTGTGTGTGAGTGAGAGTGTGTGTGAGTGAGTGAGAGTGTGTGTGTGAGTGAGAGTGTGTGTGAGTGAGAGAGTGTGTGAGGGAGTATGTGTGAGAGAGTGTGTGTGAGAGAGTGTGTGTTAGAGAGTGTGTGAGAGAGAGTGTGTGTGAGAGAGAGAGTGTGAGAGACTGTGTGAGAGAATGTGTGTGAGAGAGAGTGTGTGTGAGAGTGTGTGTGAGTGGGTGAGAGTGTGTGTGTGAGTGAGAGTGTGTGTGAGAGAGAGTGTGTGAGTGAGTGAGAGTGTGTGAGTGAGAGTGTGTGTGAGTGAGTGTGTGCGTGAGAGTGTGTGAGAGAGTGTGTGAGAGAGAGTGTGTGTGTGTGAGAGTGTGTGAGTGAGAGTGTGTGTGAGAGTGTGTGTGAGAGTGAGTGTGTGTGAGTGAGAGTGTGTGTGAGTGAGTGAGAGTGTGTGTGTGAGTGAGAGTGTGTGTGTGAGTGAGAGAGTGGTGTGTGAGTGAGAGTGTGTGAGTGAGTGCGTGTGTGAGAGAGGGTGTGAGTGAGAGTGCGTGTGTGAGAGAGGGTGTGTGTGAGAGAGAGAGTGTGTGTGAGACAGTGTGTGTGAGTGAGAGTGTGTGTGAGTGAGAGTGTGTGTGAGTGAGTGAGAGTGTGTGTGTGAGTGAGAGTGTGTGTGAGTGAGAGTGTGTGTGAGAGAGAGTGTGTATGAGTGAGTGAGAGTGTGTGTGTGAGTGAGAGTGTGTGTGAGTGAGAGTGTGTGAGAGAGAGTGTGTGAGTGAGAGTGTGTGTGTGAGTGAGAGTGTGTGTGTGAGAGTGCGTGTGAGAGACAGTGTGTGTGCGAGTGTGTGTGAGAGTGAGTGTGTGAGTGAGAGTGTGTGAGTGAGTGAGAGTGTGTGAGTGAGAGTGTGTGTGAGAGAGAGAGTGTGAGAGAGAGTGTGTGAGTGAGAGTGTGTGTGTGAGTGAGAGTGTGTGTGTGAGAGTGCGTGTGAGAGACAGTGTGTGTGCGAGTGTGTGTGAGAGTGAGTGTGTGTGAGTGAGAGTGTGTGTGTGAGAGAGTGTGTGAGTGAGTGAGAGTGTGAGTGAGAGTGTGTGTGAGAGAGAGAGCGTGTGTGAGAGAGGGTGTGTGAGAGAGTGTGTGTGTGAGAGAGTGTGTGAGAGAGAGTGTGTGAGTGAGAGTGTGTGTGAGTGAGTGAGAGAGTGTGTGTGAGTGAGAGTGTGTGTGAGTGAGAGTGTGTGTGAGTGAGTGTGTGAGTGAGAGTGTGTGAGTGAGAGTGTGTGTGAGAGAGAGAGAGTGTGAGAGAGAGTGTGTGAGTGAGAGTGTGTGTGTGAGTGAGAGAGAGTGTGTGTGAGAGAGTGAGTGTGAGAGAGTGTGTGTGAGTGAGAGCGTGTGTGAGTGAGAGTGTGTGTGAGTGAGTGAGAGTGTGTGTGTGAGTGAGAGTGTGTGTGAGTGAGAGTGTGTGTGAGTGAGTGTGTGAGTGAGAGTGTGTGAGTGAGTGAGAGTGTGTGAGTGAGAGTGTGTGTGAGAGAGAGAGAGAGTGTGAGAGAGAGTGTGTGAGTGAGAGTGTGTGTGTGTGTGAGTGAGAGTGTGTGTGTGAGTGAGAGTGTGTGAGAGAGTGTGTGTGAGAGAGAGTGTGTGTGTGTGAGTGAGAGTGTGTGTGTGAGTGAGAGTGTGTGAGAGAGTGTGTGTGAGAGAGAGTGTGTGTGAGAGAGTGTGTGAGAGAGAGTGTGTGAGTGAGTGAGAGTGTGTGAGTGAGAGTGTGTGTGAGTGAGTGTGTGAGTGAGAGTGTGTGTGAGAGAGTGTGTGAGAGAGAGTGTGTGAGTGAGTGAGAGTGTGTCAGTGAGAGTGTGTGTGAGAGAGTGTGTGTGAGAGAGTGTGTGAGAGAGAGTGTGTGTGTGAGTGAGAGTGTGTGTGAGTGAGTGTGTGAGTGAGAGTGTGTGTGTGTGTGTGTGAGAGAGAGAGTGGTGTGTGAGTGAGAGTGTGTGAGTGAGAGTGTGTGTGAGTGAGTGAGAGTGTGTGTGTGAGAGAGAGAGTGTGTGAGTGAGACTGTGTGTGAGAGAGTGTGTGAGTGAGAGTGTGTGTGAGAGAGAGTGTGTGTGAGAGAGTGTGTGTGAGAGAGTGTGTGAGAGAGAGTGTGTGTGAGAGTGAGTGGTGTGTGAGGGAGAGTGTGTGAGTGAGTGAGAGTGTGTGAGTGAGAGTGTGTGTGAGTGAGTGAGAGTGTGTGTGAGAGAGTGTGTGAGTGAGTGAGAGTGTGAGTGAGTGAGTGTGTGAGTGAGTGAGAGTGTGTGTGAGTGAGAGTGTGTGAGAGAGTGTGTGTGAGAGTGAGTATGTGTGAGTGAGAGTGTGTGTGAGTGGGAGAGTGTGTGTGTGAGTGAGAGTGTGTGTGTGTGTGTGTGTGTGTGAGAGAGAGAGTGTGTGAGGGAGTGAGAGTGTGTGAGTGAGTGAGAGTGTGTGAGTGAGAGTGTGTGAGTGAGTGCGTGTGTGAGAGAGGGTGTGAGTGAGAGTGCGTGTGTGAGAGAGTGTGTGTGAGAGAGTGTGTGAGAGAGAGTGTGTGTGAGAGAGAGTGTGTGTGTGAGAGGGTGTGTGAGAGTGTGTGTGTGAGAGAGTGTGTGAGAGAGAGTGTGTGAGTGAGAGTGTGTGTGAGGGAGAATGTGTGAGTGAGAGTGTGTGTGAGTGAGAGTGTGTGTGTGAGTGAGAGTGTGTGTGTGAGAGTGCGTGTGAGAGAGAGTGTGTGTGAGAGTGTGTGTGAGAGTGAGTGGTGTGTGAGGGAGAGTGTGTGAGTGAGTGAGAGTGTGTGAGTGAAAGTGTGTGTGAGTGAGTGAGAGTGTGTGTGAGAGAGTGTGTGAGTGAGTGAGAGTGTGAGTGAGTGAGTGTGTGAGTGAGTGAGAGTGTGTGTGAGTGAGTGCGTGTGTGAGAGAGTGTGTGAGAGAGAGAGTGTGTGAGAGAGAGTGTGTGAGTGAGAGAGTGTGTGAGAGTGTGTGTGTGTGAGAGTGGGTGTGAGTGAGAGTGTGTGTGAGAGAGAGTGTGTGTGAGAGTGTGTGTGAGAGTGAGTGTGTGTGAGTGAGAGTGTGTGTGAGTGAGTGAGAGTGTGTGTGTGAGAGTGTGTGTGAGTGAGTGAGAGTGTGTGTGTGAGTGAGAGTGTGTGTGTGTGTGTGTGAGAGAGAGAGAGTGGTGTGTGAGTGAGAGTGTGTGAGTGAGTGCGTGTGTGAGAGAGGGTGTGAGTGATAGTGCGTGTGTGAGAGAGGGTGTGAGAGTGAGTGTGTGTGAGTGAGAGTGTGTGTGTGAGAGAGTGTGTGAGTGAGTGAGAGTGTGTGTGTGAGTGAGAGTGTGTGTGAGAGAGAGAGCGTGTGTGAGAGAGGGTGTGTGAGAGAGTGTGTGAGTGAGAGTGTGTGTGAGAGAGAGAGAGTGTGAGAGAGAGTGTGTGAGTGAGAGAGAGTGTGTGTGAGAGTGTGTGTGAGTGAGAGTGTGTGTGAGTGAGAGTGTGTGTGAGTGAGTGAGAGTGTGTGTGTGAGTGAGAGTGTGTGTGAGTGAGAGAGTGTGTGAGGGAGTATGTGTGAGAGAGTGTGTGTGAGAGAGTGTGTGTTAGAGATTGTGTGAGAGAGAGTGTGTGTGAGAGAGAGAGTGTGAGAGACTGTGTGAGAGAATGTGTGTGAGAGAGAGTGTGTGTGAGAGTGTGTGTGAGTGGGTGAGAGTGTGTGTGTGAGTGAGAGTGTGTGTGAGAGAGAGTGTGTGAGTGAGTGAGAGTGTGTGAGTGAGAGTGTGTGTGAGTGAGTGTGTGCGTGAGAGTGTGTGAGAGAGTGTGTGAGAGAGAGTGTGTGTGTGTGAGAGTGTGTGAGTGAGAGTGTGTGTGAGAGTGTGTGTGAGAGTGAGTGTGTGTGAGTGAGAGTGTGTGTGAGTGAGTGAGAGTGTGTGTGTGAGTGACAGTGTGTGTGTGAGTGAG